>NW_020853441.1:0-1183 GCF_000972845.2 Larimichthys crocea
TTAGTATGTCAACCACAACCTCCATGATGTAAAAAGCCCTCTCAGTTCTTCGCTGCTGTTATTAAAATATGGATTCTTGAAAAAAAAGGAGAAGAGAAAAAAGATCAGCTCAGCGTAAAAGCTGCTGAATAAGTACACACAGGAACCTACAAAAACACTGTAGCTGCTTCTATAATGACTCCACATCTCCAAAGTTATTAAATATACTCCCTAACTGAGCACATGACCATGACATGTGACCTATGCTCCATTAAGTCAGTCTCTGGGTTACATATTTGTTTTGCTCACCTTTCCTCTGCATGTAAAACAAAAGGAGCATGACTGTCTCTAACATTGACATGGATAAATACTGGATTTGGGACCAGTTTATATGCAAACCCCTATCATATCATATCAGTGTTAAAGCTCAATCACATGCACTTTAGTATTAATTTGAAATAACAGCGTTTAAAACCCCTGACGTCGCACTGTACGTTGGTACATTTGTGACGAGCTACAACTAAACATCACAGGTTACTCTTTGAATGGGCATAAAGTGTAATATATATAGTGTATATATAAAATGTCTATTATTAAATGTACACTCACTCAGTTACACTTACCCCATCTCACCTCCTCTCACTTGTCAATGTTGATTTCAGTCCTCTTCGTCCTGTCAATAAGTCGTAGTCCAACAGAAAGCTGAGGTCCATACTGCCACCTACTGACGGGAGTGTAAAGCATCCAACACCAGATTAGAGAGATCAGGCATTGTGTGTGTGCGTGTACACTGGTGGTGGTGTGGTTATGGGGACAAGAAGTTGTTTACACAGTCACGTCATGGGGACCTCAAACGGTATGGGGACAAAAAAACAAAAAGGAAATCCTTCTAAATGAATGCTGGAGGCCTTCTGAAGGTGCCTGTGTGGTTTTTAGCTTTGGCCCATAAGTGATGTTTGACAGCTAGGGTGTGTGTATGTGTGTGTGTCAGTACCAGTCTTTTTTGGGCACATCTTCTCATTCAGACGTCCAGTTATTGGTAATTGTAAAAACGAATCTTCTACAGCAGAAGTAACTCTTGGTCTTCCGTTCTTGGGGCGGAGTCAGTTTCATCATATCATTTGATGCTTTTTTTGTGAATGCACATGATGATACAATGTTCCATTTATTGCAGCAGAGATATTCTCACTGAAGACATCAAAGC
>NW_020853442.1:0-706 GCF_000972845.2 Larimichthys crocea
AACACGGTGACAGAACCTCCGAACCAGCAGTGTCCAGTCTAACAATGAACACAGCGACAGAACCTCTGAACCGGCAGTGTCCAGTCTAACAGTGAACACAGCGACAGAACCTCTGAACCGGCAGTGTCCAGTCTAACAGTGAACACAGGAGTCTATCAGGTGGTTTTCTTGCCGGGTTTGGCTCCAGGCGTCCCGGGCTGAGTCGGTTCAGTTACCTTCACGCTGTCCATCACCTCGGTTCTGTGACGTTATTCCCTGTTTGGTCTCAGGGGCTGTGCTCCAACCCGGTTCAGTCAGATTCATCAGATTAAGTTAATTAATTAAGAGAAAGCGTTTCATTGGATGTCAGATTAGTACACGCCCCCTGAGTGCAGGATGACATCATCAACAACTTTAAACTTCCATCTGGGAACAGTCTGACTCCACAGTGGACGAGTCCCAAACAAAGTCCTCTGGGGACAAGGACGGTCCCTGGAGTCAGGCCTGTGGCTACAAACGGACAAAGAAATAAAAAATAAAAAATGACACTACAGACGTAAAACTGGACAGTGACAGTACGACTGTCCATCAGATTGTCAGCGATCTGTATCACTCTGTCCTGATTCATCACTTCACTCAGTCCGAGGATTAAAACAGATTATCAAGCTGAGCCACAGCGATCATGAGAAACTAACAGCACCTCAGCAGGAAATACACTATTTAATAT
>NW_020853443.1:0-575 GCF_000972845.2 Larimichthys crocea
CTTCAGGACTCCCACAGGCCAGAAACGTTCTGTAGGCCTCCTTCTTCAGCTTGACGGCATCCCTCACCGCCGGTGTCCACCAGTGGGTTCGGGGGCCACCGCCACGACAGGCACAGACCACCTTACGGCCACAGCTCCCTTCGGCCGCCTCGACAATGGAGGAACGGAATAAGGTCCACTCGGACTCAATGTCCCCCGCCTCCCCCGGGACATGAGCGAAGCTCTCCCAGAGGTGGGAGTTGAAACTCTTTCTGACAGGAGATTCAGCCAGACGTTCAAACCCGCACAGAACGTTTGGGCTTGCCAGGTCTGACCGCCATCCTCCCCCACCATCAGAGCCAACTCACCACCAGGTGGTGATCAGTTGACAGCTCCGCCCCTCTCTTCACCCGAGTGTCCAAAACATGTGGCCGCAAGTCTGACGACACGACCACAAAGTCGATCACATTCCATGACGAGCACAGAAGTCCAATAACAGAACACCACTCGGGTTCAGATCAGGGGGGGCGTTCCTCCCAATCACGCCCCCCCAGAGGGAGCGCTCTCCAGCACCCCTCCAAAGACTCCAAAAAGGG
>NW_020853444.1:0-616 GCF_000972845.2 Larimichthys crocea
TTAATAGGTGCTAGTGAATTCTGACACAACAAATTCCAACAAATAATACTTTACTCTTCCCGGGCTAATACACTACATATTGTGAAATGCACATTACTAAATGTTTATCATATAACAAATGGACTGTACTTATATAGCGCCTTTCTAGGACATATTTCATTCACACACATTCATACATTCACACCCTGATGGCATTGGCTACTGTACCATGCAAGGTGCCAACTGCTAATCTGTTTTTAGGAGCTAAGCATTCATAGTAATTAACACACCGATGGTACAGCCTTTTGGAGCAATTTGGTGTTCAGTATCTTGCCCAAGGATACTTCAACATGCAGACTGGAGGGGATCGAACCAGGGATTGAACCTGATTAGTGGACGACCCGCTCTGCCTCTGAGCCACAGCCACCCATGTGGGCAAACATATTTAACTACTTGTATTTAATGAATCAACAAATGCCAAACAACAAGCACAAAAAAGAATACAAATCATAGTCACCACAGGGAACATCTTTGGATTTACAAGAGTATAACTGTGAGAATTGTAGCACAGTGTATAGTTGTGTAATACAGTATACCCTTATCACTGTCTCTTACAGTAGTAGCAACTTAAAAGTTC
>NW_020853445.1:0-724 GCF_000972845.2 Larimichthys crocea
TTGGTATGTGGTGAAGGGTAATTCTGGCTAAAATCAGTTTATTTAGTAGAAAATAGTTCACCTATTTTTCAATAACCAACAGTTGTATTAAGTTAACTTGTTAGTATGTAGTGAAGACTACAGTTTAAATCAGTTTACTTCGTAGAAAATAGCTAATCCACCTTTCAATAACCAACTATTGTATTAGGCTAATGTGTATTTGTGATAGCTAAAATCAGTTTATTTAGTAGAAAACAGTTTATCCACTTTCCAGTAACCAACTGCTGGATTATGCTAACTTGTTAGTATGTGGTGAAGGCTAAATATAGTTGAAAAAAGTTTACTTCGTAGAAAATAGTTCACCCATCTTTCAATAACCAACTGTTGGATTGGGCTAACTAGTTAGTATGGGGTGAAGACTACAGTTTAAATCAGTTTTTTACTTCATAGAAAATAGTTAATCCATCTTTTAATAACCAACTGTTGGATTAAGTTAACTTGTTGGTATGTGGTAAAGGGTAATTCTAGCTAAAATCAGTTTATTTAGTAGAAAATAGTTCACCTATCTTTCAATAACCAACTATTGTATTAGGCTAATGTGTATTTGTGATAGCTAAAATCAGTTTATTTAGTAGAAAAAAGTTTATCCACTTTCCAGTAACCAACTGTTGGATTAAGCTAACTTGTTGGTATGTGCTATAGGGTAAATCTAGATAAAAACAGTTTATTTAGTAGAAAATAGTTT
>NW_020853446.1:0-1123 GCF_000972845.2 Larimichthys crocea
ATTAAGTTCCCTCCTTCTTACGAAAACATGACTTCCACTACTTCTGTGTTGGACTGGTTCAGAACAGTGCCACTAGAGGACAGGAGGAAGCTGTACAAGATCTACGAGAAGGACTTTAAGCTTTTTGGCTACAGAAAGCCAAGTGAATTGCTTGATGGTTGAGATCAAGTCATGATTTGGACAACTTCACTTTTTTCTATGCAGCCACTGAGCATATAGAAACTACAATATTTACTTTTGAGCAAAGCACAATCACTTTTATGTACACAAATCATGACAAGGATATAAGAAATATTTGACTAAAAAGGGGGATATGTAGTGTAAGATTTACATGGGTTTGTTGTTGCATTTTAGTCTGTGATCAACATCCTTTCTGTTGCAGATAGATTGTTTGAAATACAACAAGAGTGAAAACATAAGTCAGACAATCAAAGCCATAAGCCTTAACGAGTGTAAATTAAAAAGTGTGAAAATGTGTAATCGTTAAAATTATGTAACTTTCAAAAATGCAGTACAGAGGTTGAAACTTAATTGTGTGGAAAAGGAAGGACAGATGAGGCGGGAAACATAGACAGTGGAGGGTCAAGGATACATGAAAGTTGAACAAGGTAGGGGCGGGGGTGAGCACATGCTATGTCAGCAGTTTTGATATATGCTATATCAATGCTATATGCTATATGACTCAAGATCCAGACTTCTGACAAACAACACAAGGATAAAACAAATATTTGACTAAATGGCTTTGTCAAATACAGGAATCCGTAAACACTGTTACATATTGGCTGTGTTCTGTCCACCTCTTCTTTACACCATCAAAGTATGTTTGCTAAAAGCATCAATTAAATGAGAAACTGTTACTTTTTATTTTTATTTTTAATGCTGGAGATTTTCAACTTGCATGTTTTTGGACACTGTGCATGTCTGTACTGGTATTTTTCTTCATTTCAGATATATTTTAAGAAATTGTGTAAATAAAAGCAGAGTGATATAAAAGGTGGCATTTGCTGTGATGAAACAAAAGAGAATTATCACGTGACTTAATATGGAGCCTGTTATCCTCTTTCAGCTAATTGTTTTGGTAGCTTTGGTTTACGAGCAGTTTTTAGTCTTTAAGCACCTAGCT
>NW_020853447.1:0-931 GCF_000972845.2 Larimichthys crocea
TCAGCGAGTCCATCTGCACCCCTACAACATCACCGGCCTTATGAAGAAACCTGTTAATCCCGTTGGCTTCAGCTACCTTCAAACCGCTGCCCCAGCACACACCAGGCAAAGAAGATAGCGCTGGCCACCACCGACAAGTAGAACATCCTCAGCATCGTCCCGCAGATGTTAAAAGATCTGACCCTTTCTGTAGACAGCTTCAGAGTTCTTATTCCAGTCCAGTTTGTTGTTAAAGTACACTCAAGTACGATTGGAGATAGGGGTTATCTGTGTTTTTTTTTCTCCTCAGGAAAATATGACTTATGTTTTATTTTTTATTTTTTTATCCATGCTGTGAAAATAGAATTTGAAGAAGCTGGCAATCTGTTAGAAGCCAACAAAGATGCAGTCACCATAAGCATCGAAGATGATTTCAAACCTGAGAAGCAGAGGAAAGCTGCTGGTTTCGCTCCCGATGGGGAAGACGAGGATCCACTTGCCGGTGATGACAAGACAGAGGTACAACACTGAGAATCTGTGATTTTTCACCATGATTGTATAACGTTGTGTCGAGATATTCATTTGATTATTCTTGTTTTTTCCATTGCAGCTTCTCTCCGGGCAAAAGAAAAGTGTCCCTTTCTGGACGTTTGAGTACTACCAGAAATTCTTTGACATCGAGACACATCACGTAATATATTTACGACTGATTTTAAACCGCTGCAGTGATCCATAACATAATGTAGCTTTACATATGTAATTGGTTATAACATATTTTTCAGGTGAAGGAAAGAATCATTGGATCAATGGTGCCATGGCCTGGAAAGAACTTCATTCATGTCTACCTACGAAGAAATCCTGATCTTTATGGTTAACATTTAAACAGTTCAGCATTCATGTCCTCATTTTCTAATATTTGTAATGAATGTTGTTTAAAGAAATCTAATGGACA
>NW_020853448.1:0-745 GCF_000972845.2 Larimichthys crocea
ATATTTAAGCCTGGGCATTTTCTTATATCAATGTTCTCATCAAACTGCATATATAGGGAGTTTAAAAAGGTAGCAATACATGATCTTGGCATTCACATAGCTTACATGTTTATACTCCAATTAAATATTTCAAAATACAGTTGCAAACTCACAAACAAAATATTCCTAGAAAAGCCTTACAGTGCATGGTTGGTTTATTTGCCTCTATTTCGCTCATAAGAAATATACAAATGCTGACCGAAGGGGTATTCAGGCAGGCTAGTGTATCCCCCTAAGTTGCACTCAGGGGTGTGGAAGCCCAGTGGCTGGATCATGAGATGGGCTTTGAGACCAGCTTTCTGTAATCCTTCTTTCATCAACTTTACTGTACGAATGCACGTCAGAGGGTCCAAGTGGCAGTTTATGCCAACAATGTCAGCTCCTGCATATGAACACACATATATAACACATTCAGGTTGTACATGATGTCAGACTTGCAGACTTAAAATACCAAATCAAAATAAAAAGGTCACTGTACCAGCTTTGACGAGCCTGACAGCACACTCTCCAGGTGGGACTCCATCCATGTCTCCATGAGGGGAGATGCACAGCGTTGCACCCACTGGTTTACCACTGGTCTTCAGCACTTCCACTGCCCAGCCTGCCTCTTCCACATGATTGACAAACTGCAGGAGAAATGTGCATTGAATTCTTAAACCCTCACTTAGGACAAGACAGTACAACCAGACACTGAACTTATGCACAT
>NW_020853449.1:0-1018 GCF_000972845.2 Larimichthys crocea
GCATTGCAATGGTTTTCTTTTTCTACATTTAAATCTAATCAACATTGGTGCAGAGGAGAGGTTACACGACTTTATGACTTGCTCATTACTGAATTACTTTGAAAGTTTGTATCATGTGCAGAAACTAACAAAACCACAATAATCTTAGCAGCTCATTGAATAGACACACCACCACAATTAGCTTAAGCAGAGAATTATCTCTGTGTGCCCCATTGAACAGAACTGAACCTTGAAATCATGTATTTTCACTCAGTGTGAAACAACTGTGCACTGACATCAACATGGACCATTATGCCCTTTTCACTCTGCACTTCAACTATAATATGTTGCTTTAAAAGATAAACTGAGAGTTGGAACAACTGCCCTTGAATCAGTCCTTTATTGTGTTGAAGTTTTCGGTAACAATGAGTCATTACACTTGAGAGTTTCTCTTTTTTTTAAAGCAGCTCTGTCGAGATGATAGCAAACAAAACTTTTTTACTCATCTTTTGTCTAATGTCCCACCCCCTCTTACCCTGAAAATAAATAGTCCTTCACCCCTGAATAAAAAAAGACTGATCATAATGTGAGAAGAGAAGATTGAAATCTCTCACTTAATTGAACGGTAGGAAATAGATTAAAGTTTACATCTAGATTCCCGGTTGATTGTGGGAGTGAAAGCAATTATACATGGAGCTATCTAATCAATTTTCTGTTCTATAAAGGTGACAAATTAAGGGCAAAGGGCTGTTTTCCAATATCAAGAATAATTCATTCAGGGTTGCTTTCACTTAGTAAAGCAGTTTTTGCCAAAAGAGTAGCCTTAACATGACATGACTGTTAAGACAAAAAAACAAACAGGAAATATCCATCCTCGTTGCTTTATAATATCAATAGAACAGGCAGCAGTCAAGTGAAGACAACCCACATACTAAGGCGTTATGCCTGATTATAATATCCTCCTGAAATAGATTTAGCTATTATCCTTGGAGGTGTAATTTTCAAAAAGCAACTACTGCATGACTACCGACCCTGAAGC
>NW_020853450.1:0-3109 GCF_000972845.2 Larimichthys crocea
ATGCTGGCCAACAACTGAACCATCATGCGCGGCTCCTCTCACCTCTGCATGAGATGTGGTGGCTAAGGAGTCCTTCAGACAGCAGCACTGATGATACTCCCACCAATGGACGAAGGAGATTACCCAGCTCCTTCATTCCACAGCAGTCTTTGTCACACTCTTCAGCTACCAAGCATGACTTCATGACTTTTTGTACATTCTCTCTTGTGACTTATTTATCATTACACATTGGTATATGACGCTACTGCGGACAAAGTGAATTCCCCCTGTGGACATGGGATCATTTTAAACGTCTAGCGGATCTGATGATCTGTGTGTGAAACACTGAATTTGAAATGCAACATGAAAGCAAAGAACATATTTCCTACTCAACAAGTAAAACTTGATCATTTTAAACAACATTGAGTTCAGAGGATCTTCCTGATACAGTGTGACCATTGACCAACAATTCTAAACATTCATTGACTTTAACCACAACAGAGACATTTCTACCAGTTTCTTTATACGAAACACAAGTCTTTGTGACTGCAGACTAAATTTAATAAAAACAAACATGAAAATATGAACAAAAGGATATTTACAACTTTATGGATGTAAGTTATGTCTGAAAATAAAATAGCTTCAATTGTTAATTAAACATCAGATCTACAATAGTAACAGAGAGTCAGTGAACTGACCTCAGAGTCTGCAGTCTGCAGTGTGGACTCTGCAGAAAATCACACAGCAGCTTCACTACTGAATCCTGCAGGTCGTTGTCACTCAGGTCCAGCTCTGTCAGATGGGAGGGGTTGGACTTCAGAGCTGAGGCCAGAGAAGCACAGGTGATCTCTGACAAACTGCAGTTCTTCAATCTGAATAAAGAATAAATGATGTTGATAAAAATCCATTTATAATCCAATCAGATGTGTTCAGGTTTGAAATGTGCAGCTCAACATTACTATGTCCTAATCAATGAGCTTTTCTCTAAAATGAGTAGAGTGACTTTGTCATTGTGTTATTGTGGATCATCATAATGTCAGCCTTCTACAGACATCATCCAAACGTCAGCACAACATTCAGACAACCATTCACGTCAACACACATTAATAACATGCTGCTGATCTCAGTCAGGTCTGGAATAATCATCAAATCGGACATTTCTTCTGTTTCTTCTAATTTAGAACAATTTTATGAAAAATACTGAGACAGATGTTTTCTACAGAAGTCCAAAATGTCCGACATGAAATAAATAAATCAGACTTCATGAAATAAATAATAAGTGTCGTCCAAACAAACCTGGTTAACACGTGTCCCTGCATTTGTGATTCTCTCATTTCACAGCACAGATTTAGACTATCCTCATCACCACTGTCATCTCCATCAGCACACAGCTGACTGACTGTGAGCTTCATCCTCAATCATCTTTAGAACTGGATCAAATGTGCAAAGTGACATGAATGTTGTCTTCTTCTGTCTGTGTGTGTGTGTGTGTGTGTGTGTGTGTGTGTGTGTGTGTGTGTGTGTTGGTTCTGAAGGTTCTGTATAAAAAAAGACATTTTTCCTGAAAACGTGTTGTTCTTTTCATGTTTCATGTAGAGATGTCTCACATGAAACTAAAATAAATCTTGGTTTCATGGCAGCACATTAAAGGATCAATCCTTCAGTTTTCTTGATAACATGAATCCAGTTTGAGTACAGACTCAATTCAAACTGTTCACACTGACAAACTTTAAAAAGAGCTGCTGTGATTTGTGCTCAGACAAACACAGAAAACAAGAAGACTGAAAGAAATGTCAAACTTCTGTTCTGGATTTAAATTTGGTAGATATACACTGTACAAGAGCAGAACACATGAACTGACCTCAGAGTCTGCAGTCTACAGTTTGGACTCTCCAGTCCAGCAGACAGAAGCTTCACTCCTGAATCTTCCAGGTCATAGTTGTGACTCAGGTCCAGGTGTGTCAGATAGGAGGGGTTGGACTTCAGAGCTGAGGCCACGACTTCACAGTGACTCTCTGAGAGTCCACAGCGATAAAGCCTGTGATGACAGAGAATATAAAAGTTAAAGTCAAATAAAATCTGACATTTTATTCTAAAAATGGACATCACAAAGCACATCAACATGAGGGTCTGTAGCTCAGCTGTTCAGTCTGAGCTGGTCAGCCATTGATCACAAGGTTTGTAGACAAACAGTCCCACATCATTTCCTGTTTGACCAAATGTAAGAATTTGCTGCTTTTATCTATTTCATATCATCTTAAATTCAATGTTTTCAGGGTTTTAGACTGTTGGTCGGAGAAAAGAAGCCTCCAAGACAGAATAGATCGCTAACCGTCGACGTTCCATGAACATAAACAGACAACAGTGTCTCCAGACTAGAATGTGCTGACAGTAACACTAACATGGGGAAATACATTCTCTCTGACTAGTTCTGGGCGTATAGTATGTGTGCTGTTATCTGTAGGGTTTAAAGTCTGACCACCAGCATGAGTTGGGCGGAATAGAGAGCGACTCATATGCAAACCTGATTGGATGTGAGGATGTCTCTGATTCTCCTTGATCAAGCTTCAATAAATATCACAGCAGAAGACATCAGCGGCTCCTGAACACTTTCTTCCCTCCTGACCTGGTGCCATTGATTTCAGGAATTTCTACACAACACCAACCAGTTGATCAAAGAAATGAAACCTACATTTATTGAACTCTAAGTCTTATTTTTAACTCCTTCACTTCTATTTATTTGGTCCTGGCACAGATTTAATCAATGATCTATTTCCCCCGCACATCATTTCTCATGTTCACATTTCATCAGACTGTGTGACGCTGAACTGAAAACACTGATAGTTAAACACTTTGAGCAGCAGCCATTTCAGCAGCTACCTCACTGAAGCTAACCTTTGTGATCAAACTACAGCAGCCAGTGCTCTTCACCTTCATCATCCAGATACTCACTACATTACAGATTATTATACTTACAGTAACGTAAGGAGCTGCTGTCAACTCGACTAACATCTTTACTTCACCTGTCTTTAACCCCTGAAATACCAAATACTAGCAGAGACAAGAGAGAGAGCTTCCTTACTGTTTAGAAATCAAACTCATCTGTCATGGAGCAAAACATGGAAAGAAT
>NW_020853451.1:0-996 GCF_000972845.2 Larimichthys crocea
CAGACTGAATCTACAGACTGAAGCTAACAGACTGAAGCTGACAGACTGAAGCTACAGACTGAAGCTACCAGACTGAAGCTACAGACTGAAGCTACCAGACTGAAGCTGACAGACTGAAGCTACAAACTGAAGCTGACAGACTACAGACTGAAGCTGACAGACTACAGACTGAAGCTAACGGACTGAAGCTACAGACTGAAGCTACCAGACTGAAGCTGACAGACTACAGACTGAAGCTGACAGACTACAGACTGAAGCTGACAGACTACAGACTGAAGCTAACAGACTGAAGCTAACGGACTGAAGCTGACAGACTGAAGCTGACAGACTGAATCTACAGACTGAAGCTGACAGACTGAAGCTGACAGACTGAAGCTGACGGACTGAAGCTAACAGACTGAAGCTGACGGACTGAAGCTACCGGACTGAAGCTACAGACTGAAGCTAACAGACTGAAGCTAACAGACTGAAGCTACAGACTGAAGCTACCAGACTGAAGCTGACAGACTACAGACTGAAGCTGACGGACTGAAGCTAACAGACTGAAGCTGACGGACTGAAGCTAACAGACTGAATCTACAGACTGAAGCTGACAGACTGAAGCTAACAGACTGAAGCTGACGGACTGAAGCTACCGGACTGAAGCTACAGACTGAAGCTACAGACGGAAGCTGACAGACTGAAGCTTACAGACTGTCAGTGAACGCACTGACAGTCTGTAAGCTTCAGTCTGTCAGCTCCACTTGCCGTCTTTGTTTTTGTGTTGACATCACAGATCGCGGTGGATAATGGCTTTGGAGGCGTGTACGGGCAGCAGAAAGCTGATTGGATGGTGGATGTGGTCCAGCAGTATTTCCATGACAACGGTAGGTAACCATGGTAACCTGTCTTCTGACAGCAGCACCTTAAATTCAAACAAACCGATGCTCAATCAATGAATCGTAAATGTAAACCATCATTGAACGTTAGCTCAGCGTAGGGGTGGGCGATATATCG
>NW_020853452.1:0-521 GCF_000972845.2 Larimichthys crocea
CATTTTAGTCTTTTTCTATTTATTACAGGATTTTTTTTGTCTATTAATTCCATCTCACTTGTGTTCCACAGCTTACATATTTATTAAATGTCTTGACTGAATTGAATTGAATGAATTCATCTTCAATGCAACTTTGCTAAGTGTATGGTGTGTTGTTTCAATACACAATTAATATGCACTTGATTTAATTTTTTAATCTAATAGCAGGTACACCCTATTATGACATGTTCTGTCATCTTCTACATGCAATTGGTAATCTTCAATATAAATAAATTGATTTTATGCCAGTTGCATCTACTAAAATGTTAAAATTAAGATGAGTCCATCACTGTTAGTGTTTAGCACAAAGGACTTAGGACTAATTCTTGACTGTTATGCCATATGCGCACATTTCAATAACGTCGACTGCAAAAGGGTTTGGGCTCTACAAAGCTGTCAAGCAAAACAGGCCGGGCTGGGCTCGGGTCGAATTCTATCGGGCCCGGGCCTGGCTGGTCCTGACTTCTAAGGCCCGTTTCATG
>NW_020853453.1:0-877 GCF_000972845.2 Larimichthys crocea
AAAAGCTGAACACTCACACGGCCTCAATCACCACTGCCACTCCAGAGGCCTCCAGCGCCTCAGAGATGGCTGAAGCAATCTGTTTGGTTAGACGCTCCTGAACTGTGGAGAAAGTCAAAATGAGATTACAAAGGAAGATGTGAGTCTACAGGATTATATCTATATCTAAATTATAATTATATAGTTAGTTTGACCTTGAAGCCGCCTGCTGTAGATCTCAACAATTCTGAGAAACAAAAATAAGGACAATGACACACATGTCTAAGAGTATGAGAGTGTGTGTGTTTAATGTATGTTTAATCACATACCTTGCAAGCTTGCTAAGTCCAACAACTTTCTTGTTTGGGAGGTATGCTATATGAGCCTGGAACATTAAAAAAAAAAAAGTAATCATCATGATCAGACATATTACAATGTACATGCTACAAAAA
Organism: Larimichthys crocea; assembly: GCF_000972845.2. NCBI lineage: Eukaryota > Metazoa > Chordata > Actinopteri > Sciaenidae > Larimichthys > Larimichthys crocea. The sequence goes on from NW_020853453.1 coordinate 432, forward strand.
TGATTAATTTCAGTAAATATCAGTGATACATAAATATGACTTATTCAGGACTCTGATTAACTTATTAAAGTTATTAAGTTACCTTGCCAAAGAAGGGCACCAGGTGATGTTCACAGAGAGAGAACAAATCAATGTCCTTGACAATCACCATCTCTTCATGGTTTTCATCAAAGATGGCTTCGTTCAAGATATCTGTGGATTAAATGTTAGCTTTACATGTTGTGTCTATACTGGGGCAAAGGATGAAATCAAGTGAGAGGGGTGGATAATTTATCCATTTATCAAAAAAATGAAACGAGTCCATGACAATAAGCTTTAACACATGATGGGGCTGCTGAGCTGTCATAATGCATTATAGCAATCATAGCAAGATGTTCTGTCCTTTATTATTTTTTTCTAAACTAAAAAAAAAAAGTCTTTACATTAAAGTTTAGTTTTGAACATGA
>NW_020853454.1:0-661 GCF_000972845.2 Larimichthys crocea
CAGCAACTGAACCCATTTTAAAAAAGTATTGCCACATCCAAATCTTTCTAAGATATTAAAGAGATAAGGCCACTCCACTTTATCAAAAGCTTTTTCAGCATCTAACAATAGGAGGGCCTTATCAGAGGGGTCTTTTAAGCCTTGAATAACATTAAGGACCCTTCTAACGTTATGGAATCCTTGGCGTCCTTGAATGAAGCCATTTTGATCCCTATGTATTATACTAGGTAATACTTCTTGGAGCCTTCTTGCTAAAATTTTGCACAAAATTTTAAGGTCGGAGTTTAATAAGCTTATAGGCCTCATGTTTTCACATCTGTTACTAGGCTTTCCTGGTTTTGGCAACAGTGTTATTATAGCACTCATTGATTTTGGTAGGCTACCGCTATGGAATGCTTCTAAAAACACTTCTAGTAATGGTTTCGGTAATTTGGGCTTAAATTTTTTATACAGATCAATTGGTATTCCATCCGGGCCTGCACTTTTGCCTGCTTTCATGCCATCAATAGCCATGCCTATTTCCTCCTCTTTTAGGTCTGCCTCCAGCTCTTCTACAAGTTCAGCAGAGATATTTGGAAATTTCAATTTATCCAAGAATGAATTTTGGGACTGTGGGTCATGTTCTACCTGAGTTTTGTTTTCATAATATTTTCTAAATTCC
>NW_020853455.1:0-741 GCF_000972845.2 Larimichthys crocea
GAGGAGAGGAGAGGAGAGGAGAGAGGAGGAAAGGAGAGGAGAGGAGAGGAGAGGAGAGGAGAGGGGAGGAGAGAGGAGGAGAGGAGAGGAAAGGAGAGGAGAGAGGAGAGGAGGTGGAAAATGTTGATACAGACAGAGAGAAAAAGAAAAAAGGTTTTTGTGTTTGAACGCATCAGGACACACACACACACACACACACACACACACACACACACACACACACACACACACACTGATGATTGACAGGCCGAGGAGGCTGATTACAGGAAGTCACATCAAACCCAGTCTTTGGAGATCAAGGACACACACACTGTGTGTGTGTGTGTGTGTGTGTGTGTTTACGATCATTAATATGTACAGCTCAGGATGTGTCTTTGTGTATGTTCATACTGTATGTACATGCTCACATTAGTGTGTGTGTGTGTGTGTGTGTGTTGACAGTGAGCTCTGGCATTGATGTGGCAGCCTCAGGAGCTGCTATTGTCAGACAGAAGCAGAAAATCAGCTGCTTAATTAACGATGGAGAGAAAAAGACGAAACAGAAGCAGAGCAGAGGTCTGGAAAATCATTGAGAATCCTGGAAATACCTGGAAATCTACAGAGGAGTTTTTATTTGATGTGAGCAATACCTGGAAATCTACAGAGGAGTTTTTATTTGATGTGAGCTGAAATTAACTTCCTCTTAAAATAGACTGTGTGTGTTCTGATTTTAATGAAGACAGTCTGTGAGGACGTCAGGGA
>NW_020853456.1:0-1144 GCF_000972845.2 Larimichthys crocea
ATGTCCCCAGAAAAGGTGTAAACACAGACAACTACTTCAAAATATCAATATTTTGATTAAAAATTTGATTTATTTTTAGATTCTAGATGAAAAAATGCATTTATACCATAAGAGGAAATATAGTTTAATACTTACTACTTGTTAATAATAATCATATTAACTGATAACAGTGTCCGGAGCATAACACATTAATGTGTGACTGTCACTGAAAAATTCAGCATTACACCGCAGGTTTAATTATTAATCTTAAAGTGTGTTTGTACAACTCAAGGATGTTTGTTTTTTTGTTTCCAGAAGTCGATCAGCCACCACAAGCATTGAGTTCTCTGAAAAAACAGACCGATGTAACAGATTTTCATCATATAACATGAAGTTTATCACAGGATCTGTTACACGTTCATTTCAGTCACCTGTAAAGATCTTCTTCGTCATTTTTTAAAATCATAATAAAACCTTTAAAAGTAGAAAACATCTAAGTAACTCATAATATAAAAATACATTATGTACTATGAAAGCACCAGTGGTGGAAAGTGATGAGGTACATTCATGTAAATACAACAAGTCTGAGGTGTTTCCATGTAATGATACTTCATACTTCTACTCCTGTCACAGAGGGCGGGTTCAGGAGTGGACCCAAACGCAGACAGAGAGGTAAGGCGACCAGGTATGTGCACGGAAAAACACTTTAATCACATATTAGCCGGAAAAAACAACAACTAAAAAGCAAGGAAAAATATAATAACCAAAATCTAGAACTAAGAACAAAACCAGGATGGAGCACAGGTGTCACGGCTTGAACTATGGCTTGAACCCAAACGCACGACTCAGGAGACAAAGTCTGAAATAAACAAAATCTTTTATTATGAAAGTACAACAGAAAATCACTCACTGGAAGAAAAACACTAAATATTCTAAAGAACAAAAAAAACACTCTTTCGAGGGAAAAATCCAAGAAGTCCAAAGACTTGACAAAGTAGCAAAGGGAAAAATCCAAGAAGTCCAAAGACTTGACAAAGTAGCAAAGAAATACACAAAAACCTGACAAGGCACGATGCAAGGATCAAAAGTAGAAAAGAACTTGACTTGACTATGGCAAGGAGCTGGTTCACAGGTACGACGGACAAGACGAACTGGCAACAGACAA
>NW_020853457.1:0-538 GCF_000972845.2 Larimichthys crocea
GTTGTAGCCTGTTATTCAAAGTCATTTGACATACTTGTGTGTTTTTGGGCCAGTTAAGGAAATCTGCAGTCATTTATTTGTGAAAAGATCCAAAATTATTGTTGTCAATTTTAAAGATGAAGGTTTTGGATCTAGTGTGTTATCAACTGTGTGAAAAACTGTTAGACACTGTTCTTAATCAGCCTTTCTGAGAGATTCATTGAGAAACTATCACACAGCTGGCTGAAATAGTCAATTGTTATCAGTGGTCAGTTAAAGTTAAACACTATTGTCAGCTATTGGGGCAGCTGTGGCTCAGAGGTAGAGTGGGTCCACTAATCAGATGATCAGCGGTTCGATCCCCGGCTCCTCCAGTTTGCATGAAGTGTCCTTGGGAAAGCTCCTGAACGCTGTGTGTGAATGGTTAGCTCCTAAAACCGATGAGTCAGCTTATGCCATCAGTGTGTGAATGGGTGAATGAGATATGTAGTGTAAAAGTGCTTTGAGTGGTCCAAGATTGAGTTTCATGACTTGGACACAAATAAAGTTATCATAATGC
>NW_020853458.1:0-582 GCF_000972845.2 Larimichthys crocea
ACAACAAAAAGCAAAGCAAAAAAAATAATCAGTTGAAATAAGTGACAGAGCAGCAGCAGAGCAGTCCAGAGGAACACACAGGGATGATGGTGGACTTGACATTGAGCTGATCTCAGAGCAGTTCAGACTGCAGCACTGACAGTCATCTCCACTTGTTATGATTCCTCCGTCAGTCTCTGCTGGATGAAGCTCTCCTCTCCACTCCACCTCCCAGTAACATGGCCCAGTCAGAGCTGATGCTGCTGCTTCAACCTCTCTGGATCATCAGGACTCAGCTGATCCTCACTCGACATGACCACCTTTCTCACCACTTCCAGCTGATGAGAGAAGAAGACAGACAACAGAAGTCATGAATCAGTGTTCACAGAGACTCCCTTCATCAGCTGTCAGTCAGTGATGATTTAGTACAATACTGCTGAGACCAGCATGGACTGACTCCAACCCTCTACTGACCTCAGAGTCTTCAGTCTGCAGTGTGGACTCTGTTTTGTCTGTCTTTGTATTTACTATAAGAAGACGAGGCTTGAAGCTGGTCTCATTTGGACGTTTATTCACAACTAGTGCATCAGCCATCAAATCCGC
>NW_020853458.1:592-2068 GCF_000972845.2 Larimichthys crocea
CCTCTACTGACCTCAGAGTCTGCAGCCTGTAGTGTGGACTGTCCAGAAAATGACACAGCAGCTTCACATCTGAATCCTGCAGGTTGTCTCCTCTCAGCTCCAGCTTTCTCAGATGGGAGGGGTTGGAGTTCAGAGCTGAGGCCAGAGAAGCACAGCTGATCTCTGACAAACTGCAGTCCATCAGTCTAAATAAAGAATAAATGATGTAGATAAAAATGGAGTAGAGTGACATCATCATAATGTTAGCCTTCTACAGAAATCATCCAAATGTCAGCACAACATTCATACAACCATTAATGTCAACACAGATTACACACACATAGATGTGACCATTTACCAACAATCATAAACATTCATTTACTTTAACAACTAACAGAAGACTTTTTCTACAGTTTCTTTAAGAAACAGAAGTCTTTGGTGACTGCAGACTAAATTTAACACAAGAAAGATGAAAATATGAACAAAAGAGACTTCACAACGGTCTTGTCCTTTTCCTATATAAACTGCAGTGCCAGGTTACAGGGCTCTATTTAAAAAAAAAAAGGCTTGAGTCACTTGTTTCTGTTTTCCTCTGTCAATTATTTGTTTTGTTTTATCAATAAGCAACAAAAAACATTTTCAAACTAAACATGAGGTCAAAGATTGTTAATCCTGTTGAGGTTGCATCAATCTGTCTGTTCAGACAAAAGGAGCTCTTCAGTCACACAGTCACACCTCTTGCTCTTTACACGGCCGATAGAAGTCTGAGTTGTTTAGAACAGCTAATACATTCATTAATAAATTCAAGATGACTATTGTGATACTAGCTGGGATAGGCGCCAGCCTATTTATGTATTCTGATGCTTAAACAAACCATAACTTAGATGTCTCATCAGCTAAATAAATTATCTAAATTCTAAAATTATTGACCACAAAAAAATGGCTTCAATAACAACTTTATGAATGTAAGTTATGTATGAACATAAATTAGGTTCTGTGGGAGTCATTTTTCAGTTTTGGAAAATCTGTAAAAGAGTTCGAGTTTAAGTATGTTGCTTTAATTTATGAAGGAAATTATTATGAAATCTATTCTGAATAGGGATAAATTAAGAAAGTCGTTAAAACAGGTTCTCTCATTTTTATTATGTGGTGACGTATATGACACACCTCTCATGGACAGTTGGTCTTTAAAGAAGAATTGTTTGTGGCTGTTAGATGGCTGAAGAGTAACAGTTTTCTGACCACACACTTGGTATGTTTTTGAACCCTATGTTTAATTTATTTTGTTTTGGCAAACTCAACCAGAGTTTATGATTCAATAAATGACATCACAGTGTTCGACAACTGTTAAATAAATATGTCAGATCTGTAATAGTAACAGAGAACTGACCTCAGAGTCTTAAGTCTGCAGTGTGGACTGTCCAGAAAATCACACAGCAGCTTCACTCCTGAATCCTGCAGCTTGTTTTCAGTCAGGTCCAGGTCTGTCAGATGGGA
>NW_020853459.1:0-724 GCF_000972845.2 Larimichthys crocea
TCCCTATAATGCAGCAGAATGACCTCACCACCAACCAAAGAGCTGTTATTAGACATTATTTTTTTTAAGTAAACACAACTTGCTAATGTACTGCAACTGTTCTAATCATTAAATGTGTCTGTCAAATACAAATTGAGATTCGTATCATAAAAAGTCCAAACCCTTCACTGAGTGGTCTAGCATTGTGGCACACAAGACAGATGGAGTGGCTGGAGGTCTTAGCAGTGTTCTGAGCCAGGGCTCTGCATAACACCTTTATAGGAGTGATGAGTATACAAACAGAGTAACAGCTGATTAAACTCACCACAGTGTCGTCATTGCCACAATCTACTAGTGTCCCTCAGTAGCTGTCTCTAGACAAATGTAGTCTGTAATTCATGGTCAAGGTAAACTTCATTACGCCAAGTATGGAAATTGGGGTGGTTCATTGTAAAGACAGATAGAAATTCAAATATGATCCCCACAAATCCCTAAAACACACACAGATATATACACATATGCACATACACTCACTTTTATTGGCCAGGTGTATGTGCACACAGTGAGTTTACACTTTACACTTTGCTCTTGATGTCTTGATGTACATACAGACATAGATGTAAGACATGGAGCTTGAAAAGTATACGATATACATATATATATAAAATACTGCACGGTGGTGCAGAGGTTAGCACTGTTGCCTCACAGCCAGACAGTCCCTTTTTTGAACCCCGGCAGGGGCCTT
>NW_020853460.1:0-654 GCF_000972845.2 Larimichthys crocea
AAAATATGAGGAATAAAGCATGGGGTTATTGTTTGGGGGCCTTTTGGAATTTTATTTACTGTCTTCACCACTAGATGGTGAGTGGTCGCTGTCTTTACTGGCTCGTCATATCAGGCTTGAGTGCTCAGCAAAAAACCTGAGCGAGTTTAGTGATCACCACATGAAGACTGTTTATAATTGCACTGGGTGTGTCTCCTTCAACAAGAATTCCTTTTTTTGGGGGGGCCTTTTTGGGCTTTATTTGATAGAGATAGCTTGAAGAGTGACAGGAAATGTGGGGAGAGAGAGATGGAAAAGGACATGTGGGAAAGAGCCACAGGTCGGATTCGAACCCTGGGTTGCTGTGGCAAGGACTGAGCCTTTGTTTTTTGTTTGTTTTATTGACTTTCTTTATTGGAAGCAATTTCACAGGCAACAATATGACAGAGAGGACTTCCATTCTTTCATTTTTCCCTGGTCTTTTTATCCTACCCCACCCGAAAGAGGACAATTCTCAATGTAAATCCAATATTGACATGTGAACAGTACAGGATACATACAGAAAACACATAAATAAGGAAAATATTGAAATAAATGAGTAAATGAAATAACAAATGTTTGAAAATAATAATAATAATAATAATAAATAAGCTCAGTCGTCACAATCAGGCAGAG
>NW_020853461.1:0-993 GCF_000972845.2 Larimichthys crocea
CTTCGGGCTGTGATTGGCCCCCGGGTCGTACTTTGGACATCCCTGATCTACAGCATCAGATTTTTGCCACTTGCCTCCACCCTAAAGCAGAAGTACAATAAATACTGACTCCGTGGAGCAGACGTGCTTCAAACAGTGGTACGGCTGTTCATCGTGACACCTTTCTCAAAACCTTTGTTTAGGACTGCAGCAGGATTTTGTTCAGGATGAACAGAAAACGACAGGAGGCAGCTGGTATTTAAACTGTTCTGATGTTTATGTGTTGACGTCTGTGAAACTGTCTACAATATCTTTCATTTGTTTTCTTCTTGTGTTTGTTTGCAATGTATCTGATGACTGATAACACCTGAGCACCAAGACATTCATTTCAGACTTTATCTTTTTTTATTACGATTGTTTCCACTCAGCTCAACACATTGGGAATGTTTATGTTTAATGTATTTTGGTGTCAGTGAAAATTGAACTTTGTCAGCAGCAATGTGGAGAGAATGAACTCTCCATTAGAAAAAAACTAATGTTGAAGTTAAGATTTTTATTCGTCTAATGGGTCTTAAATGTCAAAAGAAAGAGATTTGACCATGATGTAAAGTTACGGTTGAAATGTTGTAAGTTAAGGGGGAAGTGCAGCAACGTGAGAAAATGTTTCAGACGCACAGTGTGAACAGCTCTGAGGCAAAAAGTCTGTCACAGCAACTCAGCTTTTTAATCGAGGCAAACAACAACTCTGTCACAACTTTAAAGCAGAAGTACAGAAAAAAACATACGTATGTGTAAAAATAAAATTGGTACATTTTCTATCAGCCCTCATATAAGACTGCTGGAGTACTTCGCTTTTCTAGAATTAACAGAAAAACAGACACCGACTGTTTTAAAGAATTCAATTTGTTTCTCAGTTTCTTTAGTTGCAGTTGCAATCATTTCCAATACATTAAACGGCAGCCTACAAGGTTCTCATTGTTTTATTCAGTTGTACATTGTTGATTTTAGTATTAT
>NW_020853462.1:0-1053 GCF_000972845.2 Larimichthys crocea
GATTGGGTAGATTGTTTTTATGTAGAAAACTACAAAACGACTGGTTGACTTATTTTATGTGCAAGAAATATTTACAGATTTAGGCAAAAAAAAATCTTTGTGCTTCACTCAGTCTCAAGATTACACTACACCCCAGGACACAATAATTTAGTTCAATTTTAATAATATAAAGCCAAATCATAACAGCTCATGACACTTTCCACACAGAGCAGGTCTAGACTGTACTCTTTATAATATTATCTACAGAAAACAAACAATTCCTCCATGAGCGAGCACGATGGTAGTGAGAAAAAACTTATTTTAACAGGCAGAAATCTTGATCTCGGTCATCTGCCACGACCGATTGAGAGAGAGAGAGACACAGATGCACAGCAGTAGCAAAACAATAGTTAACTATAGACTTTAACCCAAAGATGTCTTTCAATGTAGATCTTTATGCCACTTTCCTCTTCATGGTCAATAACAACCATGTTTATTATGTTCGTTATGAGCTACGAGCATCAGACCTGTGATATTTGACTGGAAGTCTTCACCTTATTTAGCAAACTTCTTTCCTCCTTTTTTTTTCTGTCCAGCTATTCAGACAGCAGCGTTTTATTTTTTTTTAAATGTCACCATTTCATAGGTTCTCTCCTCGTCTCCAAAATCTTCCTCATTATTTGTCTCTAATTGGGTTTTGCAGGTCTTCTCAAACACTACGACTATACACCGAGCGTATACTTCATTAGGTACACCTGTGCAGTCTAATGTGATCCAATATAACAACTGTGCCATAAATTCTACTTTATGTTTACAATCAAGGTCTTAGTGGGTGATGTTGTTGTACAGGAGTGCATTAAATTGTAATATCTACGTAAAACATTAGAAACATTTCTAAGATAAGATATACTTTAATGATCCTAAATTATGTAAATATCTGTACGTCATTAAAATGTTTTGTGTTTTTGTCTCCAGCCATGCCGTCAACCTGCTGAATAACCTGCCTGTGTCCTGCCTGGACGTGATAATCGACTTGCCTGTCCAGGGCGGACAAGAGAAATATGGTGGGAAAAA
>NW_020853463.1:0-4080 GCF_000972845.2 Larimichthys crocea
ACACACTAAACATGATGCACAATTAACAACTACGTCCAGGTTTTAGACAGTCTGTTGGGGACCTCACAGAGACTACATGCAGGTTTTAGACAGTTTGCGGGGACGTCACAGAGACTACGACTATGTCCAGGTTTGTTAGGACATCAACTCTGTGGGGACGTCATGGAGACGAATCCAGATTTTAGACAGTCTGGTGGAAAGTCCACAGAGACTACTCAAGGTTTTAGACAGTCGAGCGGCAAAGAGACGAACTCCAGGTTTAGACAGGGTGGTTGGGGATGGCACAGAGACTACGTCCAGGGTTTTAGACAGCTGAGGAAAAAAGAAAAGAATGCGGTCACAGAGACTAAGTCCAGGTTTTTAGACAGTCCTGTGGGGAGAACGTCAGGGAGACTAACGTCCGTCTGCAGTCACAGAGACATGTCAAAGTTTAGAAAGTCTGTGGGACCTGTCACAGAGACTACATCCAGGTTTTAAGACCGGCCCGGGACGTCCACAGAGAATAAAACAGGTTTTAGGACAAGTCCTGTCGGGACGGCATGGAGACTAACGTCCAGGTTTTTAGACAGGTGGGGACGTCATGGGAGACTAGGTCCAGGTTGTAGACAGTCCTGCAGTCACAGAGACGAGGTCAAAATTTTATACAGTCCGGTGGGGACGTCAGGGAGACTACGTCCAAGGGTTTGAGACAGTCCTGTGGGGGGACTCACAAGGAGACAACATCCAGGTTTTTAACACTCGGTTGGGAGTCACAGAGACTACGTGAAGTTTAGACAGTCTGTGGGGGTCGTTGAAGGAGACGACTTCCAGGTTTTTAAACAATCACTAGTGATGTCACAGACGAAGGTCGGTTTTAGACTGTCTGTCGAGAGACATTATGGAGACTACTTCCAGGTTTGAGACAGACTGGGTCCACAGAGACTAACGTCGAGTTTATAGACAGTCATGGGGAACGTCACAGAGATAGTTCCAGGGTGTAGACAGTTTGGGGTGGTAAAACGTCACTGAGACTAGCGTCCAGGTTTTTAGACAGAGTCGGGGGTCGCTTAAGGAGACGACTGTCCAGGTTATATTAAAAGACTCCCGTAGTGAGTCACAGAGACTATGTCCCGGTGTTTAGACTGTCTGTCGAGACAAAAACTCATGGAGAATACGTCCAGGTGTTTAGACAGTCGGCAGTCACAGAGACTATGTCCAAAATTTTAGAAGTCTGTGGGACGTCCACGGAGACTACGGGCCAGGTTTTAGACTGGTTGTGGGGCCGTCATGGAGACGAGGTCCAGGTTTTAGAACAGTCGGCAGTCACAGAGACAAGGTCCAAAATTTTAGACATCTGTGGGGACTCACGGCAAACTCATCCAGGTTTTAGACAGTTGGTCAGACGTCACAGAGACACAACGATTGTTAGAACGACGGGCAGGGACCACAGAGACCGATTTCATGTTTTTTCGACGGTCGTTTTTGGGACGTCACGGAGACCTACGTCCCAGGTTGTAGACAAGTCTCAGTCACAGAGACTACGTCCAGTTTAACAGTCTGTTGGAGGCACAAGAAACGTAGCAGTTTTAGACAGTCTGGGGGGGGGTAAGGTGACTACGTCCAAGGTTTTTTAAACAAGCACTAATTGAGTCACAGAGACATACCCAGGTTTCAACGGTCGGCGAGAGACATTATGGAGACTACATCCAGGATTATAACAGTGCAGTCACAGAGAACTAGTCAGAAATTTACAGTCTGTGTGACGTCACGGAGACTACGTCCACCTTATACAGTTTTTGGGTACGTCATGGAGACCTAGGTCCAGGTTTTTAGACATCGGCAGTCACCAGAGACTTGGTCAAAATTTTAGACAGTCTGTGGGAGACGTCACAGAGACTACGATCCAGGTTTTTAGACAGTGATTGTCAAGACTCACAGAGAACTACGAACGTTTTGAGACAGACCTGCAATGACGTCACAGAGACATGTTTTCAGGGTTTAGGACAGTCTGTGGGACGCACGGAGACCACGTCCAGGTTTTTTAGACAGTCTGGCAGTTACGAAGAGCTACGTCCAGTTTATTAGAACCCTTCCGGTGGGGATGTCACAGAGACTACGTAGACGTTTTAGGACAGTCCCTGTGGGTGTTCAAGAACTAATCCAGGTTTTTAACAATCACTAGTGATGTCACAAGAGACCTATGTCCAGGTTTTAACTGTCTGTCGAGGACATTATGAAACTACTCCAGGTTTTTAGACAGTACGGCGGTCACGAGACGAAGTTGGAGTTTTGAGACAGTCCATGGGGAACGTCACAGAGACGACGTCCAGGTTTTTTAGACAAGGTTGTGGGGACGGCACAGAGACTAATCCAGGTGTGAGACAGTCAGTGGGGACGTCCACAGAACTATGTCCAGGGTTGTAAGACTATCTGTGGGGACGTCATGGAAGACACATCCAATTTGTAGACAGTCTGTGGGAAAGTCACAGAGACTACATCCAGGTTTAGACAAGCTGCGGTGCCACTAGAGACTAAGTCCCAGGTTTTTTAGACAGTTGTTTGGGGAAGTGTCCACAAGACTACGTTCCAGGTTTAGACATCTGGCGTAACAGACTAATCAGGTTTTAGACATCTGTAGGGGACGTCATGGAGACTACGTCAGTCTGGCAGTGCACAGAGACATTCCAAAATTTGAGACATCTGTGGGGACCTCACAGAGACTCATCCAGGTTAAGACCGGCCGCAGGGACGTCACAGAGACGAACAGGTTTAGCCAGCTGTACGGGACGTAGGGAGACTCGTCCAGGTTTTAGAAAGGTTGTGGGTACTCATTGGAGATAGGTCCAGGTTTTAGACAGTCCTGCGTCACAGAGAACTATGTTAAATTTAGACGTCTGTGGGACGGCATGGAGATACGCCCCCCCCCCCCCCCCCAGGTTTTAAGACAGTCTGTTGGGGAAGTCACGATACTACACCAATGTATTTAGGACACGTCTTTGGGATTCCAGGAGATACGGATAAGTGTTATACAGTCTGTGGGGGTGTTAAGGAGACTACTTCCAGGTTAAAAAGAACAATCAACTAGTGCTGTTCACAAGAGACGATGTCCAGGGTTAGACTGTCTGTGAGAGAAATTATGGAGACTACGCCAGGTTTTAAGGACAGTCCCGGCGGTCACATAGACTAGTCTAATTTTTAGACAGTCCTGTGGGAGCGCACAGATACTACGTCCAGGTTTTAGACAGTTTTGTGGGGACGTCCAACAGAGACACGTCCAGGTTTTAGACAGTCTGGTTGGTCGATTTAAGGAACTACGTCCAGTTTTTTAACAGGACCACGAGTGATTTTCACAGAACTATGTTCAGGTTTTAGACTGTTCTGTCATCGAGACATCATGGAGAGCTACGGCCAGGGGGTTTAGACATTCCTGCAGTCCAGAGACTATGTCCAAAAATTTTAACAGTCTGTTTGGAACGTCACGAGACACTAACGTCCCAGGTTTTAAACCTTTGTTTGGGACTTCATGGAGACTAGGTCCGGGTGTTTAGACAGTCCTGCAGTCCACAGAGACTATGTCAAAATTTAGACAGTCCTGTGGGGGACTTCACGGAGACGACATCCAGTTTTTTAGACAGTTTGTCAAGCGTCACAGAGACTACGAACAGATTTTAGACAGACGCAGGGACGTCACAGACTATGTTCAGGTTTTAGACAGTACTGTGGGACTCGACGGAGACTACTTCCAGTGTTTAGACAGTCTGCAGTACAGATACTACTTCCATGTGTTTTAGACAGTCTGTGTTGGGATTTCACAGAACTACGTAAAGTTTTAAAATCCGGTGGGGGTCGTTAAGGAACGCTTCCAGGTTTTAAACAATCACTAAGTGAGTCACAGAGACTATGTCCAGGTTTATAGACGTCTGTGTCCCGATGAGACAATGGAGACTACGTCGCCAGATTTTAGACAGTCGGGCGGTCACAAGGACTACGTTTGAAGTTTAAGACAGTCCATGGGGAGCGTCACAGAACTACGTCCAGGTTTTAGACAGTTTGTCAGGAATGTCCCAGAACACGTCCAGGTTTTGAGACAGTCTGGGGGAC
>NW_020853464.1:0-522 GCF_000972845.2 Larimichthys crocea
AAGACGAAAGGAAGTGAAAAAAGATCAAAGTGAGGAAAAAGGATCAAAGGAAAAAAGATCAATGGGAGGAAAAAAGATCAAAGATCAAAGGAAAAAAGATCAAAGGGAGGAAAAAAGATCAAAGGAATGAAAAAAAGATTAAAGGAAGGAAAAAAAGATCAAAGGGAGGAAAGAAGAAAAAAAGAAGAAAGGAAGGGAAAAAAAGAAAGGAAAGGAGAAAAAAAGAAGAAAGGAAGGGAAAAAAAGAAAGGAAAGGAGGAATGAAGGAAAAAAGATCAAAGGAAGGAAAAAAGATCAAAGGGAGGAAAGAAGATTAAAGGAAAAAAAAGATCAAAGGGAGGAAAGAAGATTAAAGGAAGGAAAAAAAGATGAAAGGAAAAAATGAGAAAGGGAGGAAAAAAGATCAAAGGAAGAAAAAAAGATCAAAGGAAAAAGGATGAAAAAGAAGAAAGGAAGGAAAAAAAAGAATGGAAAAGGGGAAGGAAGGAAAAAAAGACGAAAGGAAGGTAAAAAAGACGGCAG
>NW_020853465.1:0-861 GCF_000972845.2 Larimichthys crocea
GTTAGGGCTGGCTCAGGTCATTCCTCAGTTATGCTGCCATAGGATTAGACAAGACATGGGCAAAGTACGGCCGTTAGGCTTTTCAATGCGGCCCACCGAACTTATCCACATCCAAAAATAAAAATATATCTTACAAAGATATGTCTCCAGCGCCGGTCCTGGCCACATTTGCGCACTGGGCGAACCCCCCCCCCCCCCCCCCCCCCCTGGATGCGCCGTGCGCCTCCATCAGTCTGTCTGCCGCACCCCTCTGCCTTGTCAACACCCCGCTCCCGGGGCGCCCGCTCCGCTAACTTAATGAGCGGTATCGAAAATTCGCGAGGTTTTTCTCTTTTTCAGGCGCTCGTGGCGCCCCCCACGAAATTGCGCCCCGGGCGGCTGCCCTGTCCGCCCGTACCTAAAACCGCTACTGTGTGTCTCATCACTGTGCAATGAAAACTCGGCTAGCTAGCCCCCAAAGAGTAGCAACAAAACCCACAAAATTATGCAGTATGTCTGATCTTTGCTGTTTCGTGTCAAAAGTTCTATTCCAGCATGAGAAACGCTGCTAATGTCTCTGCTAATGTCTCCTGCTATGTCTCTGCTTTAGTTTGAATCAGTCACGAAGCTCCTGGTTGTTACATAAAGACAAAGAGGCTTTGACAGTGAAGTCGACAGGTGACAATCATCCACACTCTGCGTTGTATTAGCTTTAGCAGCACCGCTAGCTGCTACCTGCTGCTTCATATTCTTTAATACCGCTTGTTTCAAACATCCCACCGTATTAAAACTCAAAGTCTTCTTTCTTCTGCCACACTGGTGAAGACATGTTCTTTATTAGTCTGGCAGTGACGGGACTTGGGTCCTGCCAATAAGGCACGA
>NW_020853466.1:0-543 GCF_000972845.2 Larimichthys crocea
GTGCTTGAAACTTGCCGTGTGTGTGTTCTCAAGGCCTCGACAATGAAAAGTTATCAAAATCACAACTTTTTATCAGAGGGCGTGGCCGTGACGGTGCGTCAAAGTCGACGCTGCCGATTTTTACCAAAAAACAAGACTCCATTGACTTTTGGGCTGATTTTCGGGCAAAAGTGTGCGGCTATCATATACTTTGTCAGAGCTGTCTGAAACTTATTGGGGTTGTTGAGAGCAATATTATGCACAATTCGGCTGCATAATTAATGAGGGGGAGGGGCAAAAGCGCTCTATAGCGCCCCCTTGAATTTTTCAGTGGAACAGCCCCGCCACAGTTTTGGACACAGAGTCACGAAACTCGGCCCAATTGTAGAACATGGTGAGACCTACAAAAAAGTCTCTTGGAGCAATGGGCTACCATGAACACGAAGCCAGATATTTAAGGATGAATATCACCATTATTAGGGCCCGAGCACAGCGAGGCCCTATTGTATTTCGAACGCTGAACGACGTTGAAGAGTAAAACGCATTTTCCACAGCCCATATCCC
>NW_020853467.1:0-1182 GCF_000972845.2 Larimichthys crocea
CACACACGGAGACAGAGACACACACACACGGAGACAGAGACAGACACACACAGAGACAGAGACACACACAGAGACAGACACACACACGGAGACACACACACACACAGAGACACACACGGAGACAGAGACACACACACAGAGACAGAGACACACACACGGAGACAGAGACACACACACGGAGACAGAGACACACACGGAGACAGAGACACACACACACACGGAGACAGAGACACACACACGGAGACAGAGACACACACAGAGACAGACACACGGAGACAGAGACACAGACAGAGACACACACGGAGACAGACACACACACGGAGACAGAGACACACACGGAGACAGACACACACACGGAGACAGAGACACACACGGAGACAGAGACACACACACACACAGACACACACACGGAGACACAGACACACACGGAGACACAGACACACACACACACACACACACACACACACACACAGATGTTACCATGGAAACAGCTTTTCACAGTTACTCCACTTTCAGTACAGTTTGACGTTAGTGCGCGGGCGGCAGCGCGTGCCCTGCAGTCAGCTCACACACCTGTCGGACAGGTGAACGCGGCTAACCGGAGCTCTCCGGTTAGCCGCGTTGCTAAGCTCCGTTCACGGGTTAGGGTTAGCTCCCGGTTTAGCCTCTGAAGCTAACGGATGGCTCGTGGTTTTTCCCGCCGTTCAGACACGCAGAACACCGGGTCTGATCACGTCATCACCGTTTAATCACCCGGTAAAGCACGAGCTCGCTCGGCTCCGTCAGCCGCAGCTCACCGACACAGAACTACAGACTAAAGGTTCGGTTCGACTCATCCGACGCCGATACCGCCGTGAGGCCGAACACTGAACAGCCCGCTGTCTGCGGACCGAGTCAGCGGGAAGAAAAACCCGCGAAAACACGAAGATGGAGACAGATGGAGAAGACGACACAAAGAAGCACCCACCATGTTGGATCGGCCTGGCGGAAGAGGACGAGCTGACTTCCGGTGGAAGTTTAAATCCACTGACGGAAGTCAGGACACAAACACACTGCTGCGCCTGCGCACTCTGCCGGCCGGAGGAGGAACTACAGTCAGAGAGACAGACAGACAGAGAGACAGAGAGACAGAGAGAAAGACTGACAGAGAGACAGACAGACAGAGAGACAGACAGAGAGACA
>NW_020853468.1:0-2081 GCF_000972845.2 Larimichthys crocea
GGCTTCTTAAATATGAATATTTATAATAGTCGTGTGACTCTTTGAGCTCCGGGGGAATTGTTTTATACTAGAAACTAAAATAGAAATTACACTTAATATTTGCACTGGTCCACATTTCAGTGCACTTTAAACCCAATGCATTAACTCTAACTTCATAATTAAACCATTTTCTGCATTAGGAACTTGTATTTTAGATATTTTAATTACATTTTTAACTAATATTTTAACTAATATTGTTTCTATAGGTGTTGTTGTGTCACTACTGCTTTTATTGGACAGTTTTAAAGTGCAGGTGGATGTGAAATCAGTGGTTGGGTCACACTTGTCTGGTGACATTTAGACACGTGGGTTGAAGTATAAGTACACACACACACACACACACACACACACACACATATATATATGAGGAGGTATTCCCCGTGTTTACCATGTGAGTCAGCTGCTCCATCACACACTCCACCACCTCTGACTTGTTCTCCAGCAGCTCCGGGGAAAACTTTTCATTCAGCCAAGCCTGCGAGACAGAGAAGCGGGGACACGGGGACACAGCTGTCCGGTTAACGGGTGTTGTTGTTGTTGTTGTTGTTGTTAAACGGGGAAACTTTTAACGTTAACGTCAGCTCACTTCTTCCAGCTTGGCGATGAGCTCCGCCGGGGTCATCACGTCCTCCTGGCTGTCATCCTGGTTCACCTCGCTGCTGCCGTCGTCGGACAAAACGTCCGACATTGTCGCTTCCCCCACTGAACCGAAACGTAAAACTGTTTGTTGAGCTTTTAAACTCTTAAAAACATCGATTCAAACCCAGAAATTAAGTAAAACTTAGTAAAGAAACAGCCGCGTGGCAGCGTGTTTTTACTGGTTGTTTATTCGCGCCACTCGAGCTGTTCCCGCGAGATTTTGGTGTGTCTTTGTTCCCCTGCGTTTGTCTTGTAAGGCGTCGGTTGGGTGTAGTACACGGTGTGTACCATCGATTAAAATAAAAACATTTAATTTATACAGATTAAATATGGAGTTTTATTATATCTGATGTAAGTGTATGACTCTTCTAGTTCAGGATGATTTACTGCCTCGGAGCAGTACTTCCTGTGAGTCTGAACTCAGGGTTTAATTGCCCCATAATGTGCTGTTATGAATACAGGCCATGGGAAGTTCGTTTTTTTTAGGGAGTCGGATCATTTGACTCAGCTCACCAAGAAAAACTTTCGGCTCCCAAACAAGCTCTTCATGTTACCACTTATACCTTTCATAATTCAGCCAAATTTAGTAAAATATTTACTTTATACAGATTAAATATGGAGTTTTATTATATCTGGTGTAAGTGAATGACTCTTCTAGTTCAGGATGATTTACTGCCTCGGAGCAGTACTTCCTGTGAGTCTGAACTCAGGGTATTAATTTACCCATAATGTACTGTTATGAATACAGGGCACCATTAGTGATGGGAAGTTCGTTTTTTTTTTTGGGAGTCAGATCATTTGACTCAGCTCACCAAGAAGAGCTTTCGGCTCTTTCGGCTCCCAAACAAGCTCTTCATGTTACCACTTATACCTATGTGTACATATATATCATGTATATATTCAATACATCCTGTGTACTGAAGTATTCAAAAGTAAAAATGACATTTTCTAATATCAATAAATTGCTGTAGCCGATTGTTTTCATTGCGTTTTCAGACCCTTTTAACAGAAACCGTCCAATGAATGCACTAACTCGCTTGTAGAACCACTCTGCTACACAAAGCAGATAGAAACACCTATAAAAACTTTTTGTACCACCGATTAATGGGCTATATTATTAAAATATTTACTTTATACAGATTAAATATGAAGTTTTATTATATCTGGTGTAAGTGTATGACTCATCTAGTTCAGGATGATTTACTGCCTCGGAGCAGTACTTCCTGTGAGTCTGAACTCAGGGTATTAATTAGGCCCATAATGTACTGTTATGAATACAGGCCACTAACATTAGTGATGGGAAGTTCTTTTTTTTAAGGGAGTCGGATCATTTGACTCAGCTCACCAAGGAGAGCTTTCGGCTCTTCATGTTACCACTTATGTGTACATATATATCATGTATA
>NW_020853469.1:0-1105 GCF_000972845.2 Larimichthys crocea
TAAATATGGACGTTGTATCCGTCGATGTCACCATTCAAGAGATGTCGTGAAGGTCAGAACGTGTGTGGTTCTGACCGACGTCGCCTTGACAAAGACGTGGAGTGTAGATGAAGCTGAGAAGGGCTGAATGACGCCTGGTTGCTCAAACAAGCAATCTTTAACAATCAAAGCTAATTTTAACCCTTAATACAATCTGAACAGATGACTTCTATATAAATTCACCCTCAGTACAGTTGTCATGAATGGGGGAATTAGCTATAGAGACCAAAACTGCTTTTTGTACCAGCTGGTACATGTTTATGTAAACAGTTCCTTGAACGGACACTTGAGGGTGGCTACAGAACAAGTCAGTCTCCATAAGTCCCCATGTTCAAATGTCCAACTTCACAGCAGAAATAAACATGTTTACAGCCTTTTTATTAGATGCAGGGACCTTTAAAATCCAGCAACTTCAAAAAACTTGTTACCTCTTCTTTATTTCTTGTCTTATACATGGTTCATCAACTGGTGGTGATGTTGACTGTGTCTGGAGGACTTGTTGTGTTAGGTTCAGTGTTTACCAAGTTAACCTAATGGCTTGAGCCCCAACAGTGCACCCAAAGTTCAACCAGGTTGTAGACAATGTGTCTGAAAGGGCTTTAACCCAGACCTAGTTACTAATAGTACGATCATAAACTAGGTTGCACCTGTTACCCAAGCAGCAATGTCCCTGGCTGTGAAGTGAAGCCAATGCAGAAGTGAAAAAAACTGCAGTTCCTTGAGGGTGGCTACAGAAGAAATCAGTCTCCATAAGTCCCCATGTTCAAATGTCCAACTTCACAGCAGAAATAACATGTTTATTTCTGCTGTGAAGTTGGACATTTGAGTTGATGAACCATGCAGAAGACAAGAAATAAAGAAAAGGTAACAAGTTTTTGCGAAGCTGCTGGATTTTAAAGGTCCCTGCATCTAA
Source organism: Larimichthys crocea (assembly GCF_000972845.2). NCBI lineage: Eukaryota > Metazoa > Chordata > Actinopteri > Sciaenidae > Larimichthys > Larimichthys crocea. The sequence continues at coordinate 953 of NW_020853469.1, forward strand.
TAAAAAGGCTGTAAACATGTTTATTTCTGCTGTGAAGTTGGACATTTGAACATGGGGACTAATGGAGACTGATTTGTTCTGTAGCCACCCTCAAGTGTCCGTTCAAGGAACTGCAGTTTTTGGCAATCCTGCATTGGCTTCACTTCACAGCCA
>NW_020853470.1:0-664 GCF_000972845.2 Larimichthys crocea
AGGCGGTAGTGAGAGAGGAATGCCAATGGTCTTTCAGTTAAACCGATCATCATGGAAATTACATTTGTTTCATTCACTCTGTCTCCTCCAACCTCATCTGTTCTCCGCCCACATTTCTGACCACAGTCTCTCCATCTGTTTTTTTTTCTTTCTTCACATCTTCCCCCCTCATGTCTCCAGACATCTCTTCCCTCCTGTGTACTCATTATATTCAGATTTGGCAGTTTTGGTAAAGCATCAAGTATAACACCATGCAAGACTAAGTGTTGTCTGATTTTTTTCCAAACGAAACAAAAGGATTAAATGTTCCTTAATGAGTTCAGAAAACATTCTTACATCTGTCCTTTTCGAAATGCATTCCAGATATTGTGTACTCTTTGCTTACTCTTAGCACAGGCTCTAGATGTGGCAATGTGCTCATACTATGTATTGGCAGTGACTTGGGAGGGATGTATGAAGATTTTATTTTATATATTTCTTTTCTTTTCTTTTCTTTTCTTTTCTTTTCTTTTTTTTTCTTTTCTGTTGCACTTAATGTTAAGTTATATCTATCTGGACACATTGGTGCTAACTGCTGAATGTTAAGTTATATCTATCTGGACACATTGGTGCTAACTGCTGTTACTATGTACTCAAGTCTACCTCACGTTTTTGTAATGACCAC
>NW_020853471.1:0-5909 GCF_000972845.2 Larimichthys crocea
GGGCATTATTCTCCACTTCTGCGCGCCTGCAGTAATGGCTAACCCACCGTTTCTGGTTACTTGTTTCGTTTCAGAGCACTCTCAATTATACTCAACCTGCCAAAAACCTTGACTTGGATCAGGATTCAACAAATTTGGGCCACGGTGTAAAAGCCTCTCCTCTTTTGGAAATCCACATACAAATCTCTGCAGTTATCCAAATTCAAAACTGGACTCACGTGTTGCCGTTCAAAAAGCCGCCCACAAAATAGGGTAACTTCATGTGAACTGAAAAACAATACAACAGAAATAATAAGCTTGCTCTGACATTGTATTTATGTTTCCTATAATAGTACTATAGATGTTAGACAAAGGTTATTACTAAGTTCAAAAATAATCCTTACCATATGAGCGGAAGGCAAGAAGCTGTTGAGCATCATGCCATATGAGCGCAGATCGTCTTTCATGCTCTGCAGCTGCCAGATCTCATTGTTGGTCGGAACAGAGCAACTTTACATGCTTATGCTTGTTGCCAATACGGAAACACATGCTCAACCACGTGACCAAATCAGATGCAAAACATGAGCAAAGTTAAAAAAAAGTGAGAGAAGAAATTTGCAGTCCTTTTTGGTCCATTTATTGCTAAACTGTATCCGCATGAGTTAGCAGAAGGGTTAGATTGATATGAACATGGAACAAATCATTTTGTGGAAAGGACAGCTTGCTGACAGTTTCTGTGTAGATGTAGATGTTGATGTTAAAGTAGCTGTCTAACCTGTGTTGCAGCTCTCAATACAAAATGTTCACTATGAGGAAATAAGAGAGGGGAAAAAACAAGTTATCTAATGACATAGCCCTTTGACCTTTTGGAGTTGTTTGTTTTTTTAGTCAAATCTTATTAATATAGTCAAACATATTTAACCTCAGGGGGTTTACAATGTCTGTCCTTAGACCTTTATACAGGGGAAACTTTGTGTTGTTTGCATGGTTATTTTAGTTCATAAAGACATTTAAATCTAATAAATAAATGTAATTGTAAGTGCAATATAGATAGAATAAATATGGTTTAAATATCAGGTTGTATTATGTACATGATGTAGATAGATATTAGAGTATAGTATGCACAGCATGAACAGATTGTGTGAGCAATAATATTTACATATTAAAAGAACAAAAACTAAATGTAAAAAAATATATAAAATAAAAGGCCCTTTAGTTGATCTATTTGTCTTATGTCATATTTCTTTTTATTGTCTTTATAGACTTATTACTTTTAGCTAATTGTTATTGTATGTTATTGTGTTTTATTTTAATGTAACAGAAACAAAACTCTGAGCTTGAAAAATTAAGAAATTCAGCTACAGAATTATAAACAGTCCAAAGCTGGAGTGCCACTTTAGTGTCCTTGATCATGTTGATAATTGTCTGGAGGCCCTCTTTAGTGTCACTTGATCACTGTTGTTACTGTGCATTATAATTACTATCCCCTTCCCTTTCATCTTTGCCTACAATGGGTAATATGCAGTAATCTGACAAAAACCACTCCATTACAAGTTCTGTCCTGCATCTATAAGCGAGTCCTGACACTTAAAGTACAAGCAGCAATAGTTTTATGCCAAAATGCTCCAAAGGTAAAGTCATCCTTGTGTGGGGGGTGGGAACCTGCTTGTTTCACCGGCCCAGCGCTTGTACGTTGGGTTCACCCCGGGGACGCAGAGGGTTACCTCCCCTTCGCCTTCAGTGCGGGGGAGGGTCCTTGACTGTCGTCTGTTACCTTATGGCGTTTCAGAGTATCTCCACCCTTGGCAGTTCTTTAGAGTGGGTCTGCTGGAGGATGCCTCCTCTGGGGACTCCCTTGTCTCCTGGGGGACTTCAGTGCTCACCATGGGCAGCGATCAGTGAGACCCTGGAGGGGGGTGGGGGGCCGTTGATTGGGCGAACGGCCCATCCCTGATCTGAATCCGATGCTGGTGTTCTGTTTTATTGGACTTCTGTGTTGTCCATGGATTGTCCATACAGAACCACCGTGCCAAGCATAAGGGTGTCCATCTGTCACTTGGCACCGAAGGATGCAGCGGCCGCAGTTCGATGATCGACTTTGTGGTGTGTCGTGGATTTGTGGCCACATGTTTTGGGAACTTGGGTAAAGAGAGGGGCGGAGCTCGTTCAATGCCATTTCACCACCTGGTGGTGAGTTGTGCTCGATGGTGGGGGAGGATGGCGATCGCACCTGGCAGGCCCATAATGTTCTGTGCGGGTTCTGCTGGGAATGTCGTGGTGGAAATCTCCGTCAGAACAGAGTGTTCAACTCCCCCCTCTGGGAAGCTTCACTCTGCTTCATGTCCCGGGGAGCGGTGGACATTGAGTCCGGAGTTGGACCTTGTTTTGTTCATCCCATTGTCGAGGCGGGCTGACTGGAGCTGGGCCGTAAGGGGCTCGGGCTGTTGGGAGCACGGGGCGTGCCCGAACCCACTGTGGACAACCAGTCGGTGAGAGGATGCCCGTAAGCTGAAAAGGGTTCCTACACGAACCTTTTTGGCCTGTGGACTCCCTGAAGCATAGCTGACGGATATCGACGTTGCCAAGCGGCAGTGCAGCCTCGGCGGTTGTGGAGGCACAAAACTCGGGCAGGTGAGGAGTTCGGTGAGGCCATGGAGAACAACTTTTCGACACGGCTTCGAGGAGGTTCTGCGACGACCATCCGGTGGCTACGGCGGGGGAAGCAGTGCACTTCAACACTGTGTCAGTGGGGATGGGGTGCTGTGACCTCGACTGGGGACGTCTTTGTTGGCGAGGGATACTTAGAAAGACCTCTAATCTCACCAGCAGTCTCTCCTAGTAGTCAAAACAAGCCTACGGTGGCAGGGCCGGGGGTGGATGAGGTCGGACGGGAGTTCCTCAAGGCCCTGGAGCTTGTGGGGCTGTCTTGGTTGACACGTTTTGCAACATTACGCGTGGATCTCAGGGGGCAGTGCCTCTGGCAGGAGGGACCGCTGGTGGTGGTTCCCCTCTTCAAAAAGGGAGAACGGAGGGTGTTGCCCAATATAGGCGGGATCACACTACTCAGCCCCCCCGGAGTCTTTATTCCGGTCGGGGTCCTGGAGGAGGCACGCAAGGATTGTCGCAACCAGTTGGATCCAGGTGAGGAGCAGTTGATGTTTTCGTCCTGGTCGTGGACACTGTGGACCAGTTCTCATTACCCTTCCACGCTGGCTCTGGAGGGTACATGGGGAGTTCGTCCACCGTTTGGCATTGCTTGTGGACTGGAAGGGTTTCAAACCTGTGGGGGGCTCCGGGAGTATGGGTTCGGACCCATTAATACGGGTATCGGTCCCTGTTACTCTCCGTGCCAGAGCTTGCATGCGGCCAGTATAGTGAATGTTTCCCTGGGGTTTGGTACTCCGACAGGGCTTGCCCTTGTCAAGGGTCTGTTTTATTAACCTTTACATGGACAGAATTTCTGGCAGCAGCCGTGAGTTTGAGGGGCTGCGATTCGGTGGCTGGATTTGGGTCGATGATTTTTGGAATGATCTAGTCTGTTTAAGATTAATCGGAGCAGACCTTCTAGCATCTCTTGGAGCCGGTTGTAGCGAGTGGCTAAGTGGCTGGATGGAGACATCAGCACCCTCAAATCCAAGGCCATGGTTTCTCACCCGGAAAAGGTGTGGAGTGCCAGCCTCCGGTCACGGATGAGGATCCTGCCTCAAGTGGAGGAGTTCAAGTTATCTCGGGGTTCTCGTCAGTGTGGGAAGGATGGAACGGGAGATCGACCCAACGGATCGGTGCGGCTTCTGCAGTGCGCGGCTCTGCACCGGTCGTCGTGGTGAAGCAGGAGCGAGCCGAAAAGGCAACGCTCTTGATTTGACAGTGATTACTTTCCTACCTCACCTATGGTCCGAGTTGGGTCGTGACCGAAGCATAGACATTGGATCGCTGAATTCAAGTGGCCAAACTGAACCATTCCTTCGTCACCCCGGTGGCCTGCGGCCTCCTTTAGAGTAAGGTGAGAGGCTCGGCCATCTCGCCGAGGAGCTCAGTGTAGAACCGCTGCCCATTGATCGAGAGGAACCAGGTAACGGTTGGCTCAGGTATCTCTTGATGAGATGCTCCTGGACGTCTCCCTGTGAGATGTTCTGGGACGCCCCTGGGAGCGGGCGACGGGGAAAGGACACAGGGACACGCTGGAGGCGACTATGTTCTATCGGCTGGCCTGGGACGCCTTCGGACGTCCACTGGGAGAGCTAGAAGATGTGGCCGGGGATGAGGGAGTCTGGTTCCCTTGCTGAAGCTGCTGCCCCTGGACCCGAATCCGGCTAATAAAGCGGGAAGTGAAGACGGTACGGTCAGCGGTATTCTGATTTGATGTGTTGCCATTTATTGCAGACTAAAAAGCTGTCTGGGGTTGGTTATCTGTATTGTTAAAGCCTTGAACTTATTAAGATGATACTTAAGTGTATTATAATTAGTATTATATTATTATTATATTATTCTTCTTTACTTATTATTATGTTATGTACTGATTCATGTAGTTATATTTTGGACTTCTTTGGTAACTTTTATTTACATTTTGTCAATTAAAAAAACTACATTTAAAAAACTTCCACTGTTTGGTCGGCAGGGGGCGCTGGAGCTCCGCAGATTTTAGCGGTGCTGCGTGTGGAAGAAGCCGCCTGTTGGTGCTGTTCTGGGGGCATGTGGCTCAGAGGAATGGGGCTGTCTTCCTCTCTCCTCTGACCCTGGCCCGTCGATGAGAGAGAGAGAGAGAGAAAACCGAGCGGCAAGAGGAGGGCTGGGGATGCACGACAGGACAGAAGAAACACTTACAGGCGTTAAAATCAGGACTGCTGATGCTGCTGGACATGGAGTTTCACCTCCTTTGCGGAATAAGCGGAGTGTCCGCTGATGTGTCCGGCCGTTGAGACCGTTGAAGCTGAACGTTGGGCTCCTACTTTTGAATTTTTTTTTTTTTTACCGTTCGCGTTGATACACACATCTGCAATGATGCGGGCTGTGGACTGCTGGAGAACAACCGCTGCGATTGTACTCTGCCTTTTGGGATACCATGTCTCCAGAGCTGTCAGCAAAACATTACCGGAGGACACAGCCACGGAAGGTAAAAGTAGAAGCCCCCTCTTTTGTCCGCAGAAAGAGGCCGGTTAGCCGGCTACTTTCGGGGCTAATGCCGCCGCTAGCTCCGCTCTGATGCTGATGTGACCTAAACTTAGCTAGCGTTAGCGAGTTAGCTGGTGGCAGAGGCAGAGCTCGAAAACTTCTTTTTTTTATTTAGTTTTTTTAATCTCAGGACACTTTAATCTCACCACATGAAGTCATATATGTGGACAACTCTTTTGTTAGTGTTACTGACTAAACATGCCCTCATATTGTCCACAATAATGCAGCAGGGGGAGCGAGTTATGTCCGCTGCTGTGCTTATTCTTTTTTTTATCGTCGCCACATTTATTTTTCTGTCTCTTTGTGTGTGTGTGGGAAGAGGGACACCACCTGGATCAGGTGTACATGAACAAGATCAAACTTTAGATTTGAGCTTTGTGCAAGAGCTACAACTAATTATTATTTTGCCTTGGCTAATTAAGTAATCCCAGAGCCCAGGATGAGATATTATATTTTCTTACATAACTCAAAGCCAGTCTGTTTATCACCATTAAAAACAGTGAATGTTGAACATTTAAGAAAGAAGTGGGAACCATTGATTTATTTTAATGCATTTATGCTTTTCGCATATAGCAGTTTGTAAAGTGGTTTGACAAACAAGTACATACAGGATACTCAAAATAACAAGAGAGCCAAACAAACAACATAAAATCAAGATTTAAGAACGTGGAAAAGTATAAATAATATAAGGCAATTAGGAAAATTACTGAATAAATTAAATAAGATAATATAGGATAGACTTTAATGATCCCACACCG
>NW_020853472.1:0-2584 GCF_000972845.2 Larimichthys crocea
TGACCTGTAACACACTGGCTTCTTGTTCTTGTCCTCACAGTCTGAATACTGTTGGTTTCCCATCAAAGAGCCGCTGCAGTTAATTATCACCACCACCTGCTGTCACAGGTCTAAATCATCACTAATTAAGTGACGAGAAAACACGTTTGTTATTTAAATGTCATGTGCTCCAACGCTATGTCTTTGCAGCAGTGGCTAATCAGAGCAGAGAGAGAAACTTTGTCACCATTTGTTGCAATAATTGGGTTTTATTGGGGGATGGAAAACTGTTCCTGGCACGACTGTAGGCGGAATGAAAAGCTCATTTTCTCACCAACATTACAACTTCCCATGGGTCATTGAGCCATGGTAATATCTGAAGGAGATTTACTCGGCTCTGAGTGCCCACAAAGGTCGACCTTCCTCCATCAACACTTTATAACACCTCAAACTATTTTCTTTCTCTTTGTCTTCATGAATTGTCCATCAGATACAGACAGAATTTAATCTTGTATGATGATAGAAACAGGATTAATTCAATGATGCAGTTAATGTCTAAAAACACTTTGTCCTCCATTAAACTGAGTGAAGCTGTGAGTGGATTCATGTGACCTCACTGATCAACCTTTACTTCTCTGTACCAAATATTCACCAGCCCGAACAAAAAAGTTTAAAGGACTCCTCAATTTGTCACGCACGTATAATTAAAATATTGTGCCATCATGTACATGTAATTGTCATTAGCATGGAGTAAAACTCACAATGTGGAGCTCTGTTTCCATTTACCACAGTTCATCACATCTGATAAAACCGAAAAACAAACACAGGATAACTGTAAGACCAAAGAGAAATATGAAGAGCCCGAGGGAGTACAGTAGAGTTCCAATAAAAACTTCAGACTTCTAAACAGCACAGAGACTAAAAAGACTCTTTCCCAGAATCCAGAAACCAAAAAACAGCACGCCCAAAGAAATGATGACTTGATTAACTTATAGATTTCAGGATCTAATGATGTGGTCATATACTGCATTTCATCTGTTGTCTATTTAATGACTGATTAGTGACTCACCTATTAAGTTGACTGTGCACATACAAACATCTCATGAATGTATCATGTCCAGGGACACTGCAGAGAAATGAGCCCTGTGGAGAACGAGAGAATTTAAGAAATGAACGTGTCTTTTAATTGCTGAGCCAGCAGCCAGCAGAAACAACACTCATCAGAAGGCCTCTCCACCTCACTCTGGACAAGATGGACACCGCAGCCCAGTCGCCTCTGTACAAGAACAAATGATTGAACAACCGCTGAGTGGTGAGTGTGTTGGAGCCGCCAACACAAACGAACCTGTAGCCCTTAGAATAAATGCCACTCCAATCACAGACCCCATTTTTATTACAGGTTTTTTAACAAGTTACAGCCATGAATATTTTTAGGTTTACCGATTGCATGAACACAAACACGTGTGGGAAGAAAAATATGCTAATGTTTAATTTTGTAAACTATACTCAGGTGAAAAGATACAGACGAATGATCCTGTGAATAAAGGACAGAGCCACACACCAGATGACTGATGTCTTCAGCATTTTGGAGAGAGGAACATAAAGTTTCTTCATTTCTTTCCAACTCTGTTTGTTTGTTATGGATGATCAGTGAGAATTTTTTGTGTTTGCACCTCTTTCAAAGGGACCTTTACAAATGATCATTCCCTGAGTTCTTAATGTTTTTCTCAAACAGATAGGCAGGCATTTTGGACTGTTGTTCCATTTCTTTGATTACAATGTTTTCAGTGTTTTGGATGACAGTCCTGTGTTCGTGTTTTTCTACAGAGGCGTTGGTTGATGTCTGTTGTTCGCACTTTTTCATTGTCACTATTAGAATTTGAAAAACGCAAAGGGAGTCGCAGAGAGCACCGACATGCAATACTTTGACTCAACCAGAAAAGACGTTCCTTTCCATGTGCGAAACGTTTCATTATGTTGCGCTGAAACACTCGTCACCCGGAAGTGCATACGACAGGATATTCTACGAGGGTGAGCGAAACTTTTTTTTTTCCTATCCCGATAATGAGGAAGAGGGATCAGTTGTTGGCTTACTCCCGTTTGTTGCATCTCTTTTTTCTGATAGAGGAAAATAAGAACTAAAATAACGCCTTACATGACGTCAAACTGCAGGGCTGTATAGGACGGCACCAATGATTCAGGAAACTCTCAGCTTTTAACAGATGAGAACACTGTCAGTGATTAACAGGCTGGATCTGTTGTTGGCAGTCTACCCACTGATGAGTACACGCCTCAAACAAAGCCCATCCTCAGAACAAGACGCTCTGTTGAAATGACACTTGTTCCTCCTACACTGGCTTCTGTTCCGCTTTGCTTCCACCTCACCGGCCCTCTGCCTGCTAGCTTTAGACTGTGGTGGCTTTTCAAGCATGAACACGGCAGTGTTGGTGGTCTGGATCAGCTCTGTGGAAACCCTCAGGTGATTTGTACAGAACCAGTTTTCCCATCCCTCCAATAAAACCCAATTATGCAACAAATGGTGGGACAAGTTTCCTACTGCTCTGATTATCCACTTGGCTGAAGACATAGCTTGGAGCACATTACC
>NW_020853473.1:0-611 GCF_000972845.2 Larimichthys crocea
ACAGGCTAGAATCTGCGTAGAAATGCTGTAAAATATGAATATAAAAATGATACTACAGACCGTGTCATGTCACAGGTGTAAATAATAAAATAATAAAATAAAATTATAGCTGAAGTCAGCTCTGTGTTGTACATGTTGGCTCACTGTCACAGTCTTGACTAGCCATGGTTTGCATGTACTCAAATGTAGGACATCTTACTGACGTGTCCTTCTAAATACTGTTGAGGACATCCAGATTAGCACAGCAGGGGAGGGAGGTGGTGTTCATGTGGGTATCGCTCATTTAGGGAAACAGGGGAACGAAAAATGAAAAAGCAGATAAAATTGCAAAGGAGGCAGCAAAGAAAGAGGAGGTGGAAATGAAAGTAAAATTATCAAAAGCAGAAGGAAAAAGTTTAATATGGAAAGAAATAATCAATCAGTGGAAACAAAATTAGAAGAACCAGGAAAAGGGGAGACATTTATACAAACTACTAACCCTAACCTCTACGTTGGAGAGGTGGGGTGTTGTGGGGGTAGCAGAGTGGAACAGGTGACAATGAGCAGACTAAGAATAGGGCACAGTTGATTGAATACCACACTCAATATAGTAGGGAAACATCCAACTGGTC
>NW_020853474.1:0-1040 GCF_000972845.2 Larimichthys crocea
AATGAAAATCTCTGTTCAGTGAACCAGTTCATATTTTAAATGGATTTACATGGATGTGAGTGAAAGTGGATATGCTGGATAAGTTTTTTGTTCTGAGCCTTTCCCGTCACTGTCCATCTCAGTTGGTAAACTATCAATATCAAGACTGTGTTACGTGTTTCTACAGAGCACATTGACCTACTCAAAACTGTTTGACTTTTTTAGATTTAAATCAGCATAATCCAGGCTAATGTCCACCTGACTGATGTATGTGTATCAGTGTGAGAGATCATAGAGCTCGTCATCATGAATCACACTCAAAACGTTATTTATCCAAAGCTCTCTTTCTTCTATCTATCCTACATACATGATTGAACAAAACATTTATTCATTTGTCAATAAGATTTTAAATGCTGACAGGAGATGACCGAATAGAGACATTCCAGCTTGTTGTCTTTGTTTTTACTTATATTTACACCACGATTTGTCACATATGACTCAAACCAAAAACGCTCTTCATTTAGGATGGAACTAGTGATCATCCACTCATCTGCACGGCTGTAAAACTGACCATATAAGCAGAAACTTCAGTTCTACACTACTTATCAACCTGTACCTGAGAGACATCTGCCCTGCAAGCAGCAGTAATGAATGGCTGACAGGTGGTGTCTGTTAAACTGTACATGGGTATCAGTATCTGCACTTTGAAAATGAAAGGCACCTCCACAAAGATATTTCTCAGGTGTCCGTCTGAGTAATTCTTTATTTGACCTGTGCTACCTGTCTATGCACAGCTTTGTCCCAGTGGCTCCGCTCTCTAAATATAATAATTACACCTACGTACAGGATGATAAATGTAGTGATGTGGTGGGAGTAAACCCTGCAGCAGTGAGTGGTCTTGTTAAATGGATCTCAGCCAAGGCACAGGGAGGCCCTCCAACCAGGACATTAGGGCATTCTACTTCATTATTTCTCTGTAGAACACCATAAAAAATACAGGAGCAGTCATATTTACCAAAAACAGCAGTTAAAAATCGGTTCTCTCTCTCTCTCTCTCTCTC
>NW_020853475.1:0-895 GCF_000972845.2 Larimichthys crocea
ACGGTGATGATTTGATGTTTGTCTGGGTTTAGTTCAGTCGTCATGGTAATAATAGTTTGTTTCTCACTGCTGCTCCACAGCCAAAAGAACAAAACAATATATATTTATTTATGATGATGATGATTTTTTAAAAAATATGTTTATGTTAAGCATAAATTCTGGACTGAAAATTATCAGGTCAACGTTACATTTTACGTAGATATGATGTAAAGATCATGTCAACCCAAAACTGGAGCCAGGAGGCGGCTAGTTTAACACTAATTTGGCACATCACCCCACATATCGTGTCATTTCTTTACTTCATTTTGTACAGATTAAAACACAGAACCAAGTCTACATGAGATGCTAAGCTAACTGTCTTCAGTTTAAATCAGAGTATTTCATTTGATGTTGAATTGTTCCTTTACTTGTTTAATTTGAATTAAAAAACATGAAAACTGTTACCAAACATATTCAAACAACAAAAATCATTTTGTGTTTGACTTGTCATCGTTTGAGTAATTACTGGCTCATAACTGTTACTGTCAGCTGTTTGTCACTGTTTGCTTTGAGAAAACAAACTGGGTCAAATACCAGTAAATCCTGTAGCCACTGAACTGGAGTGTGTGGGTGTGTTATCACAGCAGAGACACACACACAGGACAACAAACAAACCTCACGGCATCCAACAGCCGGGCGTTACACAACTTCAACCTGACCTGAGCACACTTTTCCTGATGAGTCACGGGTTTGTCAGACTGAGCTGGGAGGCTTCAAATGATCGGCGGCTGCGTTCGAGCGGCATTCAGCAGCAAGACTTCACACAGAGGAAGAACGACAGCAACCAAGATGGAGCGACTGAATTTACTCGTCTGCCTCCTTTTGATAGGTGTAGCTTCAAGTATGGTGAGTTTTT
>NW_020853476.1:0-1067 GCF_000972845.2 Larimichthys crocea
GATAACTGTATAACCCTATAACTGGTGTCATATAAGCAGGTTAACTTTACGGTGTTACGGTTTAACGAGTCACCGTGTTAACTGGCGACCGTCAGCCGAAATGTCGTAGTTACGACAACTGCTGAAACAGGAAAATAACACGTAATTGTCGAACAAGACGCGAATCAGATTCACGGGTGTTTGTTTGTTTTGGGTTTTTTAAATTAAAAATAAACAAATAACCTATCTTCCTGTTTCCAACGGCTGCCGTAACTATGACAACTAAAGACAGTCGGCAGTTAACACGGTCACTCGTTAAACCGAAACACCGGGAATCGCTAGCGGTTAGTCAGTTAGCCGTTGCTTGCTTCAGAACTCGCCTTGCTTGAGCAAGAAATGAAACGAAGTGACTTGTTTACAGATGTATTTCACATTCGTTGGTTTGTTTAAATATAGACACGGTACTTACAAGCTTTAAATAAACGTGCAGCCTTTGACTTCAGTCTGACTCCTCAAACAGTCGTTATTTTTAAAAAATCCGCGGTCTGCAAGAGGCGGGGACTGAACACAGGAAATGACGTTTGTTTGACTTCCCCTGTCTTTACTGCCACTCTTCACCACCTCGTGGTGAATCTGAGGATGTTCACGTGCAAACGTCGAGTTAAAATACTGTTTCTGCACATTTTGCACATACAAGTGCTCTTAAAAAGATGAACTGTGGTTTTTAAAATGTAAAGAAAACATGGTAATGACAGATCCACAGGATATCTGTAGATGGACAGTTTTGATGTTTTGCTGCGATGTTCACTGAGAATACACACACCTATCACAAGACTGGTTTTAAAACACATACAATCTACAGAGTCCACAGACAATGCCGTCAAACAGCTCTCCATGCTGCACTGACCCACCTTGAGCTAAATGGGACATATGTGAGGATGCTGTTTATAGACTTCAGCTCCACATTCAACACTATTGTCCCCAGTAGGTTGGTTACCAAACTGTTTGACCTGGGTCTCAGCAACTGTCTCTGCATATGGATCAAGGACTTTCTATCAAACTCTCAAACAGTCAGACTTGGTACCGAG
>NW_020853477.1:0-827 GCF_000972845.2 Larimichthys crocea
CCTAAAACAGGTATGTGTGTTTTTAGTATATGGGAGCTACCGCGGTATTTTAAAGTTACATTAACAGCATTTTTCCTGTAAATAGGAGTTGCTGTGATCAGCTGCTTGGGTGTCGCTGCTGTTTTGTTTCCGGTGAAGTTTTGTCTCCACACTGTTTGTCTCAGCTGAAGCTCCGCCTCTGGTGAAGCTCCACCTCTGGTGAAGCTCCGCCTCTGGTGAAGCCCCGCCTCTGATGAAGCTCCACCTCTGATGAAGCTCCGTCTATGGTGAAGCTCCACCTCTGGTGAAGCTTCTCCTCCGCCACGTTGTCTCTGCTGAGGCTTCATCTCCCTCTGAAACGTGATTAGTATTTATCACGCCTGTGTTTTAACCAGGGCTTGGCCCCTGTGTATAGTTGAATGGGTGTTTAGCTTATTATAATTTTGTATTATAACTGGTTTCTTTTGTTCATTTTGGTTTGATTAGTGTATTGATCATAACTTTGGATTATCTTGTTTTCTTTTATTGTAATTTGCCCACTAATTTGTTTCTTTCTTTTTAGTTGCTGGAGTCTGGTGGTGGTATCCCCCCCCTGTCTGCTGTGTCCTGTGTGTGTGTGTGGGTCACGTCTGACGGGTGGCTTTAAGTTTGTATTTAAGTTGGTGGGTTACCCCCCCCCTTACACCTAGCCTTGTCTATCCGCTCAGCTCCAACCCCTTAATTGATTTCCCTTGTTTTGATTTTCCTTTGGATGAATGAAATTGAGATCACTTTAAAATAAACAGTATATTTTCCTAAATCATTCTGAACTGCGTCTCCTGCAGTAAACATTCTTTGTTTAATATGAA
>NW_020853478.1:0-725 GCF_000972845.2 Larimichthys crocea
ACCTATCGTTATCAATAACAAAAAAACATCAAAAACAGCACCCCTTAATCTAGTGAATCTAACAGAAAATCTCTTCATGAGTAACCGGTGGAAATCAAAACTAAACCCTGCCCAATCCCAAAACTTCCGACACCAACCTTTTCTAGACACAAAATACAAGGCAAGCTTTTGAAACAACACACACACACAAAGCCGCCACGATGCTCCGGCGGCTGCAGTTTAAATGTCCTGGGCCAGGACAATTGGACACAGTGGATTGGCTAGGCCGGGAGAGGATGCACCAATCCCAGTCCTCTGGGTTTCCAGGAACCAATCCGGTAACGGCCCCAGCACACCTGCATTTACCTACTGGGATATAGACACAACCGACCTAATGGGGTGAAACGGCGGCGGCCGTAACAAAGGTATCTTCAGTTTTGCCATGGTTGACGACAAAGTCAAACCTCGTCAGCTGTTGGTTTGTTTGTTGGAGGCAGGATGCAAACGATGCGTCCAGTGTGGAAGTCACATGTTTTGTGCAGCACTACCAGACCTCAGAGCTTTTATTGAAGCTTTTTAGAGGTTCAGGAGCAGGAGGGGAGTCCATCGAAGTACGAGAGTTCAAGCTTCACTCGCCATCTTCCGTGCATCTCGTCCATAGCACGGTCCTTGCTGTTCTCGACTGGCCACAGCTGCTCGGAGACGTTCTTTGTGTCTTTTCGCATGGCCACAAGAATTTATTTAAC
>NW_020853479.1:0-3697 GCF_000972845.2 Larimichthys crocea
GTGTGTGTGTGTGTGTGTCAGGTGCCCAGGAAGTCTAAGCTGGCCGTCCACAGGAACGTGAGGGATGATGAAGGATTCATTGTCAGACACTTTGCAGGAGCTGTGTGCTACGAGACGGTACGTCCACAAAAAAATATATATAATTTCACATTGATTTCTTTTTGATCACTGGAAGTACACTTAATTAGAGCCTTTTAACATGAAAGCAAGTGAACATTCAAATATTTAGGAAGACCCAAGTTTGATCTGAGTACATTTTAAATTCACCAAAAAGTTTGCCTTTGAATTTGAGGCTGAAAACATGTTTCGAATTCTGTTTTCGAATTCTGCCTCAGACCAAGTTCGTGGAGAAGAACAACGACGCCCTGCACATGTCTCTCGAGTGTCTGGTCAGCGAGTCCAAGGACCGCTTTGTCCGCGAACTCTTTGAAAACTCCAACAACAGCAAAGACGTGAAGCAGAAGGCGGGAAAACTCAGCTTCATCAGCGTCGGCAACAAGTTTAAGGTGAGACGGGAAAAAAAGTTCATCCCAGACTCATTTTAGCTCTCCTTGTTTTGAAGTGACGCTAACCTCCAGTTTACTCCAGTTTAGTTTTACCTTTAAAGCATTGAATCATTACAGAAGTTATCCCATGACACTTCTAAAAGCTTTAATTAAAGTCGTGTTTCAGACCTTGTCCCTTCAGATATGTTCTTAATGTCCCGCCTGAGCCTCCAATGACGTAATCCTCCTGTGCAAGAACAAATAAAGTCACAAACAAATTTCCCTGAAGTCGATCTCGTCTTATAAAATTAATGCAAAATAATAAAGAACGGACTTGGCCTCACAAGGGCTCATTATGTGTTTCTGTAAAGTAGACTTTTTGCTACAAACCTGTGGTCCCATATTTCTATTTTTAATCGTGCAAACATGCCAGAAAAACAAACACAAGAGACCAGCATGAACTTCAGGACACAAAATCTGCATTCTGCAAAGTCAGATCAGATCTGTTGCACCTTCCCTTGCCAAAAACTGCACTGATGACAGCGACTTATCAAAGTATCATCACCGAAGCGACAATGATTTACGGAGGCTCAGAAACGCTACACGCAGCAGCTTTACGAGCTGGACTGGTTTTGGCCGCCTCTCATGAATATAGATCTGACTCTTTGGTCCAATAAGTACAACTTAAAGATGCACAAATGTTGAGTTCCTGAGTTACATTTGTAGAACGGAGCAGCTCCTCTTTTGTCAGCTTTAGTCATGGATGGAGGGATTTTTACTCCCCTCCATTGTGACTCATCCAGCTCAGTGTCTCACCTTGATATGTGCTCTAATGTGTCACCTCACCAAAGGCAAGGTGAGCCAAACACCACAGCGCTTAGCTCCACTCAATCAAAAGAGCACATAACCCGAGGGAGCGACGGTGTGCAGAACAGGACGGGCAGCGGGGGAAATGTTTTCTGGATTTCACGGGAACGCCGGCGGCTTTGATGTACAAACATCGGATCCTTTCATGCATACAGAGACGTGATTTGTATGCGCCATACGATGCAGACCCTGGCTGAGACTGAGACCATCACTATCGATCACAGAAGTGTTAGATCCTTCATCAGTGATGCAGGAGCTTCTCCATTCACGAAAACACAGCGTTGTGTCTTGATAGTCAGTTTGTCTGTGGCCAGAGAGGAGGATGGCATTTAACAATCAAGTCCCAGCAGATTCAACATTGCTGCCTCATGGCCTGCATCGTGAGCGCAGGAGAACCATCCACACATCATACATGTCCTATTTCTAAGAAAAGCTGGTTAACCTTTAAGTCATCATCTTTGATTTTGTTATTGAAGTAATCTAGTCAAATTTTAAAAAGTAATTTAAATGTAAATTAGCTCTAGTCATAGGGAAAATTGAGACGCAGTTCTGAGACTGGTTTAAACCAATGCCATGTGTCACATGGTTAGAAATATCACCAGGTTTTTGCAGCGTGCATTGCTAATTGTTTTCATGGCATTTAGTTTATGTCGTCCAGATGGTTGGAGATTTCCCCGCTGACTGAAGGTAGTTGCTTGAACAAACCTAACATTTTTCAGGGACACACCTTACCGTAAACAGTGCTCTCCTTCCATTCTTGACCATAGTTCAAGCAGAAGACTTCTCTTGAACCGACTCTCCTAAGGATCTTTTTCCACCCCACTAAAGCTGGAAGATCCTCAGTCTATTGAGTGAAGCATTGTGAGTCGAGTGATGCATCACATTAGAAGATGTGAGGCCATCAAGTCTCTGGTTGGGATGACGATCCTTCTTCAGACGGTCCATCAGGTAAACTTGATTAGATAGTGGTACCAGTCCCATGAGGCAATGCGGCGGCCCGTTGTTTTGGACGGTTGATCGAGATTTTGAAGGCAATCTGCGACCTTGACCCACTTTAGTGTGATTTCTGCAGTTATGCCCCAACGAACCACACCAGGAGGTGAAACCTGTCAGGTTTCAACACAGCACGTCCAAATAAACTATGAATACACCCTTTGACACAGTGTTTTCATGAAATGGATGTTATGAACGTCCAAGGTATCGCAAATTTGATGATCTTTAGTCCAGAAGTTCATTTACAAACAGACTGACAAAGTATGGATCGTAATCATGAGTAGATGATGACAATAGGAAGTTGACTGGATTGCCTGAAGGTGTATTTGGACTTTGACACCAACTAAATTGAGTTCTTTTCACCTGAGAGTTTTCCTCCTCATGGCATGTGTTCTCTGCCTGCTCTGCCCCGGTTCCCCTCTCTCTATCCGAGCTATGATTAAGGTTCAAAAGGTGTAGCGAAAGATCCAAACAGACAGACGGGAACAGAGCTTTGGGCGTGGAGGAGAACGGGGACGGTGAAAATGAGCAGTGATAAATCTGAGTCTGTCGAGGTGATTGGAGACGCTGCCTTCTGGCTGGAGTGACGGAGGGGAATAGTGAGCCGTGGAGGGCCTGTAGGTTTTCATTATAACCAGACAGCGTAGGTTTGTCCCAATTCAGGGACCGCATGCTTCATAACAAGGGTGTCGTGTTACGATCCAGACGGCTGATAAGTCGACCCTCTTTATCCTGAATGTGAAAGACAAAACCAACTGATTCACCGCTTGGTCCGTCCTTATTGAATCATCAGATAGCACCTGAACATATTTATATTTATGAAGAGTTAATCACTGGAAAGTGGATCAGATGAACAGGGAGGATGGAGATAAATCAGTATGCCAGGCTTCATTTATACGTCACAATTCATACTAAAGGCTGTTTCACACAAAGGACGGGAAACAAGTCGGCCATTAACTCAGCTATTTGTTCTTTTCAGCAGCCGGGCTGTGACAGATAACAAGAGGTTATGTTTGTGATAATACGTATCTGCAACTGAAATATTTCCAGAGATAGATTCAGAAAGACTGGCAGACTTTTGCTGCTAAAAATGTTTTCCATTAACCTCCTTCATGAGTTGAAGACATCATCACTCAGTTGATCACCAGTCCGAATGAGCAATCTGATTGGTCAGCTTGATGTTTAGACTTGCTACAAATAAGTCCACTGGAAATCAACTTTATTAAAGTAATACATCTGAATATACAACTTCAGCTTTCTTTAATGAATATTCAGTTCAGTGAGCTCAGAGAAAATGTTGTTTTTGCAGACTAAAGGTGGACTAATCTGGACTGAAGAGGAATATTTGGTTA
>NW_020853480.1:0-684 GCF_000972845.2 Larimichthys crocea
GAATGAGTGTGTGTGTGAATGAGTCAGTCAGTGAGAGAAAGAAACGTTACCTGAATGACATCAAGAAAACAGAACTGAATGAGTCCCTTGGCAACCATATCCCCATTAAAGTCACCCACTGACTGGAACTCCTGGAACAAGTCTCTCCAGTATTCTGCATTCTGTTGCGGATAGTTTCCCCACCAGCTTTCAATTCTTTGATTGGCAGTACTTCTTCCTTGAAGGACACAAGGTCCATGAACTGTGACATTTTCATCCTCACACAGAAAACACTGGAATCTGTTCACATGCACATTCTCGGTACCGAGATCCGATCTGATTATTTTTGGGCAGGCCCACTAGGTTTCTAGTGACCCGCAATCCTGTTGCTCCTAATCCATGGAGACGCCCTGGGGCCTCGTAGCTGGTCAACTATGTAGTCAATGATGACATCAGACTCAGTTAGACTGCGGCTCTTATAAAGCTGAAGCCTTGCTAGCCGTCCTCTCAGATGGCGCACACTAATGTGTACATACTCCATAAACTGTCAAAAATCAATAAACTGTATCATGTTCCCAACACAGGATGAAATCACAAAACACATTTGTGTCTTCAAAGTTACATTTCCACTGTTTTTAACCAAAATAATCATGTTTTACTTGTTTTACTACTTTACTGCCCGTACTCTTTTAACCTGACTCAATA
>NW_020853481.1:0-9749 GCF_000972845.2 Larimichthys crocea
GCAGACATTTCAACCTGAGAGGACATTGCTTTTTGAGCGTGAGCAGAAAAATTTGAGAGCGACAGGACATGTTTTGCGTGCGAGCAACATTAATCTGAGCACGAGCACATTGATCTGAGCTCGCACAGGCCATATTTGAGTTGTGAGCAACAATGTTTGTTGTCCAAGCAGACGAAATGTGAGCACAAGCATGTGATGTTTTGAGTCCAAGCACACATTTTGCAAGAAGCAGCAGAAATCGAGTCCGAGCAAAAAATATGAGCACGAGGAGAATAAATCGGAGCCGAGAAGATGAAATTCTGCCCTCTCAAACTGAAAATGTGCTCTCTTGACTAAGATAGGATATTTCTTCTATAGAAAACAGTGGAAGAAACATCAGGAGAGCCACAGAGGAGGGACCCTCTCCCAGACGGACAGACGTACTGTACAATGGATGTTCACGTGTAAGGACAATCAACAGAGGACATATGTCCCATTATACGACTGACAAAATGACAATGAATCACAATGAATGATTAAAATGACCACAGTATGCATATATGGTAGCAAATAAATGACAGTACTAAATGTGTAGTGGAGTGTGCCGGATCACAGCAGCAGCCCCTATCCACGAGAACTGCTGGCTGAGAGGGGAAGTTTGGTAGTACTATGCATTAACGAGACATGTATGCCCACCAGCTGGCTAAGAGGGAGAGGAGAGGGAGAGAGAGCGGAGAGAGAGAGAGAGGGTTTTCGGTAAGGAGATTGTGAAGCATCTTCAAATACCGTGCCTGGCTAGGCATAACCCTGGGGGGAGGGAGCCCCGGCAGTCTAATCCTTGGCAGCATAACTAAGGGATGACCTGAGCCAGCCCTAACTATTAAGCTTTATTAAAAGAAAAGTCTTAAGTCTTATTTTAAAAGTGTTGACGTGGCTGGGGGCCTCCCGAACCCAGAATGGTAGTTTGTTCCACAGAAGAGGGAGCCTGATAGCTGAAAGCTCTGGCCCTCCCCCCCCAATCTATTTTGGAGACTATAGGAACCACAGGAACCCCGCATCCGGCGCGGCGTGTTCTAGAGGGTTAGTAAGGTCTAGAGCTCTTTAGATATCTGGTGCCTGCCCATGAAGAGCTTTGTAATAAGAGAAGAATTTTAAATTCTATTCTAGATTTAATAGGTATCCCATGTAGGAAGCCAAAAGGGCAGAGATGTGATCTCTTTCTGGTTCCTGTCAGAACAATGCAGTAGCATTGAATTAACGAAAGTCCTAAGCTACTTATTAGAGCAGCCTGATAAACAAGAGTTACACGTAGTCCAGCTTGAAGTACAATTGCGGGACTAGTTTTCTGCATCCGCCTGCGAGACAATGCGTCTGATTTTAGCGATGTTACGTAAGTGGAAATGCAGTCCTCAAATGTGTTTATGTGGACGTTAAAGGCAACTCCTGCTCCAACAACAACTCCCAGATTCTTTCCAGTGGAGCTGGAGGCCCGGGTGATCCCATCTAAAGTAAAAATAGGTCTCTAGAAAGAGAGTTCTGAGTTGTTTGGTCCAATTAAAGAACTTCCGTTTTGTTCGAATTTAACATAAAAAATTGTAGGTCAATCCAATTTTTTATATCTTAAGGCTGCTTGGAGTCAATTAATTGATAGATTTATCAGGCTTGATCTGATCAAATATATTGGGTGTTATATAAACTAAATAGAAGTGGTCCAAGCTACAGAAAACACTTGTGGGACTCCATGACAAACTTTTGTTTTGTATGCATGGAGGATCATCATTGATGAACAAACTGAGATCGATTTAAGAAATACGACTTAAAAACCAGCTTGGGCGGTTTCCTTTGATGCCAATTTGATGTTCCAGTCTCTGTAAAAGACTTTGATGGCCAATGGTGTCAAATGCAACACTAAGAATCTACCAGCTCAGAGGGAACGATAATGAAGAAGAAGAATAAAAACAACAACAAAAAACATAATAGCTCCTCCAGAGGCCAAACACGTCCCAACGGACAGTCCACCCTCTCCCCACAGTGGATTACCTCCGCAGAAATCCCAAAATAACACAAATGTAGGACGACGTAAAAGAAAAATCTCCCTGGATCCCCTTTTCTCCCTAAATTAATGTAAACGTCAAAAAATTGTTTTTTAAATAAAGGCTTTATTGATCACATTCAGTTACAGAGAGTTATTTCCATGATACATGTATATGATACGTTAGTACTAAATAATAATAATAAATAATAATAATACTAATAAATATAAAATAATAGCTATAATGAATAGAAAATTCACAGGTTGTAACATTGATTACACATTTGCAAAGGAAAAGTTCCATGGTTAAAACAGCCGGAGCTTCGATTGGCTTATACAGCGTCGATATTGCCCACAAAGTGTGATACAGTCTGATCATTTTTTATAAAAGCGTCATCATACAGAGCAACAGTCGTTCAAAGGATACTCCGCAGGCCCTATGGCCAGAGCTAATAAACGCAGTGTGACCGCAATACGGCGGACAGGGTGTGTTGAAGCTGACGATCGTGGTACAATATCCGTCAGAACGCTGCTCCAAAAACTGTACGATGACTTGAGGGGTAAAGTCCGGAGGAAAACCATTAGATTAAAAAAGGGGCTACACGTTCCTCTTCCAGAGTCACAGAGAGCCAGTGCTCACTGAAGAGGTCTGCAGGGTGTGTGTTGACTATAAAGTAGGACTGGGGTGTCAAAGGAACGTGGCCGTAACGGCGTGATCAGAAGCACACACGCCACAGAATACATCTCTAGCAGACGAGAAAAAGATTTTCCAGTTCATGATCTATTCATGTTTTGATTTTTAATATATAATTCCACCAGCACCTGTCTTTTAGGTTCATTTCCAAATGGAAATCTTAACAGGGGTAGACCGATCAGAGTGGTGGGGTGGTAGGCTGCTCTGAAAATGATTTCCCAATCTTAATTCCCGTTGGAAACAGGGTACAGAGCGTCGTTGTATCACTGGGGTGAGATAACACAAACCGAGGTATCCACGTTAAATTCTTCAGGTTGATGATCCAGAGGTAGATCTTTCAGGTGTCTTCTGTGGCGATAAACATGTTGTACAAACTCTTCTCGACTACTGCCTTGACTAATACTGCGGGCTGGAAAGCCTTAGCCAGAACCTGTCTGCCATCCTGACAGAGGCCCGATATTTACATCGTACAATTGAAAGGCGAAGGTCTTTCTTCCTGTGAAAGCTTCGTTGTGTACCCATACCCAGACCACGTATTTGGGCATAGCCCCCAGAAAGAGTTCTCCTGGGTATATATCCTGGAATTCGCAGGTATGGAGTATGTTTACATTACCGCCGCAAACAGTGGGGTACAGCGCGTTACCCTTGAACAGCGCTGCTGCATGACCCAGACGCATCCGGGGGAGACTGTCACTTTTTAACAAACCAGCGAGTTGCTAGTATTCTCAGGCGGAAATCCGAAGCGCGCTCCCTGAAGCAAAAGTCGTCGCTGGCCTCGGGTAGCTTGATTCTCATGTCCACCGAATTCAGAAAGGAGTCTCTCAAGAAAAAACGTGCCTGTGGCGGCGCCAAACGGTGTACTTCCCAGGAATTGGTGGCGCAGGCTGCTCGGAGTAAGTCCGCTGTAGGACCGTGTGGTCACAACAGAGGTCCATTCTCCCGCCGTGTCCTTTGTAAAAACAGAGCCGCGCTGAATTGACTCTTGAGCGTATCTTCAGGTAATGAGTAGGTTTCGATCTGGCTCTGTACGGGTGCGTAGCAATAGATGTGAAATGAATCTATTCCCCAGAATAACGTCGACTGACTGAAAATTGTTATTCAGAGGGTACTTGATCGGGCCCACCTTGGGGTCATTCGCCCAGTCTGTACCGTTGGCGTTGGTGATTTTTCAGCGGAGATGCAGCAAGATATTCGTTCAAATCCAAATACTTTTCACCATCTCCTGAACTAAAGAACTTCAATGTGGCCCTCATTGGTGATGGCCGATAGCGGAAGCTTCGTGTAGACCTTATCTTCGATAGACAGTGCGTCATGGGAGCTGAAATAAATCCAGCTCACCAGGGATGCAACCTTTTTCTCCCCCCCTTTTCTTAGGGTATTTTGGGTGTTTAAAGTCGCCATATTGCTTTTTTCTGTGTTGTTGAAATTTCTTTTCTTCTTCTTGTATTATTTAGGTCTAAAAGATATAAAATAGCCTCCGTAGACAAAGTCCACACACCGGTTGCGATCCGTTTAATCTCTATATGAATCTGTTTTAATGTAACTTTTAGACCGCGTACGTAATGCCACTGTACTGTACCTGAGCTCACCACGTCTCCAAAAACTACCTTTAACGTTCACACGCTCAGCAACGCGATTAGATGTCCCCGATCTGTTGCTACTGAATGAGTCTGTGTAACTAAAGAGGTTATAAAATACCTCTTTTTGAGATCGCACGGGTCGCTAGCCAACCGGGAGAGAGGGTCCACCACTCACCCAGGTAAGACCCAGCCTGTAGGTCAAGGGGTCTTGCGCCGAATTTGTACTGACCGCTGACCTTTGGAAAATCGATGCACTGTCACGCTGTTGTAAACCGCGTTGGCTATGGGTCATATTTATGAGTTTCGGTACGAGTTGATCCAGGAGTCCTTTCGCCTTCTCATAATATCCCTCGACTAAACTTTTGACTTCTGAGTATCTCTCCAGCATTGTATAATCGGATAATCTCCCCTGCCGGAATTATATGTTCATCCGAGTTTTTCATTAGGTTCGATATAAGCGTTATACCCGGGTAAAGGTATCACGTGTTGAGGATACACAATTTTCCGGCACAGCACCAACCCACCACCACTCTCACGCCCGTTTCATTCGATAGCCTGTCTAAGTTTCCGTGGTAATTTGAGTGTGTGTGAATTTTTATACACGTCTTTACTAGTGATTGGAGGTTACGTGACATAAAACCTGCGGTTTGACGCCATAAATCCGATGGTGATTATCGGTCCGGGTGTCGTTGAAGCGTGCCTTTTATATATCCAAGGCCTGACCCGACTATTGAATTTGTCGGGCCAGTTTTTCAACGCAACCAAACCTGTTTTTTCCGTTTCACTATTTCATTCCTACGAGATGTCCTTGTTCTTTACAGACGTTTTTACTTTTGCCCATTACTCTCCTCGTAAAGGAGCCCTCGAGATGGCTCTCCCGTCATAATCTCTGATTTTGTACACAGGGGGAGTACGAGGAATGCAGGCCCCACCGGTATAAACACTTCGTCCGTATATAAAACTCTGTTCAGATTTTTTATCAGACGCCCCCTGACCTTGGATAATCTGACAGAGACACCCTTTTTAAATTTTATTTGACACGCATTATGGTGTCGTGTGGAAACGTTACCTTACAGATTTCGAAACACTTGAGGCATTCTCGGGGTCACCTGATGGCGCCCATTTGATTACTTTAATGAAAGCTGTGTGATGGTAGCTTTTCGAACCAAATCTGTAAAACGTCGAGGGTATCCCTCGTGTTGTCTAGCCATAAAATATCTCCACATTCTAGTTGTTAATGTTACAGCGGTTTAAACCTCTCAATAAACAGAGGCCTTCAATTGGCTTGCTGTGGGAAAAGTGTACAATGTTGTGCTTCTTCAATCAAAGCATCAAACTCTTGTGAAAAACTTCTTAAACCAGCATCCGTGTGTAACTTTTTCAGGGATCTAGTCTTTGGAAGATTGAAAACAAAGTCTTCACCACCGATCGTCTGCAGTTTTTCCTCTTTACACAACACGAACGTAGGCTTTTTTGAAAACACATCTAGACCGTTATAAATATTAAACCCGTTGTTGTGTTCCGCCCCAGGCTTTGCATGTCACAAAGATATGCTTGAATTGTTTAAAGCTCTCCTAAGCGACAAAAACTCTGTTTCTGGTGAAATGTATGTCGGCTGGCTGGTTTATGCAGAGTGTTAGGTATCTTGCTCTGTAAAACAATCTTTAACATTTTCCCGCTGACTTGTCTTCCCCATTTCATCCTGCACCCCCTATGCCAGTCGGTCTACACCTCCAAACTAAGCCCGATGGGCCGGTTGTTGTAATACACTCTTTTATTGACCCGGTCTCACTCACACCATCCTGCCTGCCTGCCTGCAACAACAACTCTCAGGTTTACTGGAAAAACACACCACTTGTATTGCTTGTTTTATTTCTTTAATGATTGTATTGTAATAGGATACATCAAAGTTAAAATACAATAAAGGATAAGTATCATAAAAGTGAGGTAGCTAGGATAAGATAAGGTGTTTAATACTGTACATTGTTTGCGAAAGGAGATGACTTAGTTCTTTACATCAGCTTAAAAACCTGAACTAACAACACAGTGATCTAAACTAGTCTGAAGAAATTGTGCAATCTTTTCATTCGCACGGGATATTCACCAGACGTGTTATCTGCAAATGAACAAAGCAACAATCCACAAACAAAGTGGTACAGAGTGATCAAAATTGACAGGGTGTTATAACAAACCGTCCTTAATCCATCTTTCACATTCTTTTCTCAAAGTTCAAATCTAATGCGCTCGCCCCCCGCACCATGACTGTCCAAGCTGTATGTCCGGTGTGAGAACTGAACTCGTCCATAATGTTGCTTAGTCGCTGATTCAACAATCATAGTTTGACAGCGTCTCTATCTTGTTGAAAACTCTTGGGCAAAGATCTGTATCAAAATTCGCAACAGATGGGTGATGATCATCGCTCTTCTACTAGGTTACAAGTCAAATCAGTGGGGGTGAAAAGTCATCGTATCTCTCATCCTGTGAAAGTTGATCTGGTAGTATTCATCTCCACATTTTCCACACACGGGTGCGTCCTCTCTAGGCGTAGGTGGTTGATCTGACACCCGTAGCACTGCTTGCATCGCACTTGTGAAGGGAGTGATGTTGGCAGATGGATGCGTGCCTTTTACACCGTTTAAAGAAAGCCTGATAAGTCACCCCATCCATCTCGTCAGCATGTCTTCGCTCTTTACAGGAGTGATGTAGCCGGTGAGGGGGAGTGGTCAAGAGTCGCGGGACGGAGCAGGAGAAGCGTGAGACTCCCTGCTGTGTCCGTGTCGCCGTTTCTGTTAGGAAAACAGCCGCCCGATTGAGAGGATCGGGGGGTGCGGGGAGAGCCGCCACGTTCCACTCTCGCTTCCCCTGGGATGTGGTCCAGGAAGGCATGGCGGGTCGTGGGGCCATCATCTAATATGTCAAAGTGGGGTCGCCATTGCGCAGAGTAGTAGCACCTTGCTGACCTTCAAAAAGAAATGATATGCAGCCGGCCACGACGTTCCAGGTCAAAACAATCTGTGCTGCACTTCAACTCTGCACGCAGTGCTGTTCCCTGTAGTTGCCACTTATTCCTACCAGGCCAGAGATTCACCTCATGCAAAGGCCTCTAGGTGCTTCCCTTCACGTCTTGCAATAGGACTCTCAACCTGCAACTGGGCGAGCCTGATGGTGTCGGCAGTGCAGGTTGAGATTTTTGAGAATTGTTGGACTTCCACCAGGTCGTCTTTTTGCTCCTTAGTAAATTGGCTTGAAGTTCAGGCACTTGGTCCGGAAGTGCTGCGTACTGCTGGCAAGTAGGAGGCCAGTAGGCTTTGGCCTTTTCCGGGAGCCCCTTGATGAACTCATGGCTGCACTCCTCAAGACTTGACCCGCTGGGGAGTTTGTGTTAATGCGGGGTACGGGGGGTTACCGTTGCAGCACATTCATGGTCCCTCCTAGTGACTCTCTTAATCTTTGTCGCCACTCCTTCTCACCCCGCTTTTCCCGCTCTGGACATCAAAAGACCTTCCTCCTCCAGGAGTGAAGACGGCGCCGGAAGGTGGGCACGGAGATCCTGGGGAGCTGTCCGCATAATCTGGCCACATGAGACCCCACTTAACTCTATGTGTCCATCTTCCCACAAGCTGCTCCACATCCCAACTGGAGTCGCGGACTCGCAGAGCAAGCAAACCTCCTGAATGCTAGGGTGTCACCGGTCTAGACATAATATATAATCCCATTATTTAACGATAACAAAGACATAGGGTCAGTGCAATATATACATTAAATGACCATTTGAAACGATCAGAGGGAATATCTACACTGCTAAATATCACATGTCGCACCAATATATTTCAACAGCAGACATATTGTGTAGCGACTCTAGCGTAATGTGGAACAATGTTACATGTTCATATAGAGTTTCTTGTATTTCCCATGGTTTGTGAATGTGTTGAATGAATGTGAGAGGAAGGGAGCGGGGGAGCATGGGAGAGAGAGTGCGCCTGGGTCGAGAGAAACGGTGGATGTGGCGGACCGTGATTGTTCTGTTGTTTGGCGTGGTTCGCGCCAACAGTAACCAAGTTGTTACCAACGTTCAAGCCATAAATGCCTTGTCTTGATCACCACATCCGGTCGGCACGCCTACACATATAAACAGATAAAATATACTCAATGAAAATGCATCCAGCAAAACAAGCACTTATGTTTCTCTGGATGCACACTGAACCACAACGGCAGATCAACTGATACAAGTAGCAAACACAACTTCTGCTGCCGGCTACACACGTCTCCCCGTTTCTCAGTCTCTCTCTCTCTCTCACAAGCAGCGGCACTCTGCCCGACTGAGCATGATAGTTGCCCTAGTGGCTGGATCTGCTAATTACCCACAGACATATATACATAGACGGCCCATTGGCGCTGAATCGTACGTAAACGGCGCCCGCCATATTGGTTCGGGCAGATCTGCCCGTAAACTAATACAAGGAAATGGACTGAACTTCATAAAGCGCCTTTCCTTTGGGGGTTGTGTATTATATAGATACTTATATAGTATATGGGTGTGTGTTGTTGTGTATGTATGTAAACGTTGAGCGCTCTTTATTCAGAAAACCTCATGTCACATCTCACTGTCCAGGATCTGGTTATTATAGACACAGATTAAATGTTAAATTTAAATATTTCAATAGTTTCATCCCAGTACAGGTGTCACACATTCAGTAGCTGTAAACGCTCAGCTTAGAAAAATACATACGTTGGTTTGGTGCTTACATAAGGAGTAAACATTTATAATCATCACTTAAAAGTTAATCACGTTGTTTTTGGTGCCTGTTTGTTTCCAGATATATTAGTGTGTGTGTGAATGGGTGTATAAGAGACATTAACTTGAAGAACTTTGTAGAAAGGCGCTTTATGAAGTTCAGTCCATTTCCTTGTATTAGTTTACAGGCAGATCTGCCCGAACCAATATGGCAGCGCCGTTTACGTATCGAGACCAACGACCAACCCGCTCAATGCGGCGTCTATGTATTTATGTCTATGAATTTACCTGCTTTGTCATACAACTTTCATAACATATAAAGTTACAAAGAAAAATCAACCTACGAGGAGAAAACTCAAGGCAGCGAAGCAGGGCAAAACTGTGGCTGTGGCAAAGATCTGATTGGTATGACGACAAAGACAAACACACTGTCACAAGACAAGGGACACGCAGACTACTTAAACACATGGAGGGAAGGGAGCACCAGGTGCACACAATCGGTGATTAGGGAAGACAATCAGACAGGTGACACATCAGGAAGGGCAAGTGACCTGAAGCGAGGATAGGCACCTGGCTGCAGACCTCCACTGTCACGCACCTCCACTGTCAGGCCCGGAAGTGATGACGTTTTTTGGGGGGTGGGGAGGTAGAGGGGACATTTTGAGAAGGTCATTTTCATTTTCAGATGAAAATTACCCTTTTCATCCGCCATATTGGATGTGGCAGATC
>NW_020853482.1:0-631 GCF_000972845.2 Larimichthys crocea
TAGACCAGCATTACTTTTCCACATTCCCTCTGAGCTTGAAATACTTCAGAGGAAACATACAATAAAAAATATATAGTTCTTTTTTTTTTCAACTTCCTGATATTTAAACTATTACTGGTTAAATTGTAATAGGATCATGTTAACAGTATCATGGGTCCTCTGCATTTATAATTGATTTAAAAAGTAAGTACAGATGCAAATTTAAGTTTAACTCTGTTCCATTTGACCTCTGTCTTACATCATGAGGGGCTGTAATCCAGTTTGCAGTTTGTGTTACATGAGTCAGTGCACTATGGTCTTTCAAATGATGCCAATCAGTTACATTTTATTCAGTTTGCACATTGATAGGACCTGAGCAAGCAGAGCCATGATGAAATGCTATATTGATCTAGTGCTGGATCACATTCAAGACAATCAACAGATCACTCATTGTGTGCAAAGTCCCTGCTGGAACTCATAGTCCTCATTTGAGCAAATATGGTTATTGGGTAATTTGGGTGAATTAAAAGACACAGGCTCTAAGGCAGTTGTTCTCAACCTGGTGGTTAGGAACCTTCCAAAGTGGAGGGGGTGGGACTTGTGATGAGAGGACTCTTAGAGATCAATTAAATAATAGAAGAGAAGAGAACAT
>NW_020853483.1:0-656 GCF_000972845.2 Larimichthys crocea
GAAAAATTTCACCATCCCCCCTGGCTTCATTTTACAACTCGATTACTGGTAATGTCTATCTATGTGTGTGGTTTCTAGGACGCACAACAACAAGATAAACAGAACAAATTGTGAAAATCACACTACTGATAATATACAACAGAGGAATAACCAATATTAACTTAAATGTTACTACTTTACCACACTACGTGTAATTTAGCTCAAACTAATTGCCATCATTAATATGATACTTATTAATATCAAACAGTGATCTACTTACAGGACAAATGGACGCACATATCAAAAACTGGACCGGGAACACCAGAAAAAAACAACTGAACTGCCCAAAAACTTTAGTACTTTTTAGCCCGTTCTGCTGCTGGCAAAACCAGTCCAAACCTGTACCTGTTGCTAGGCTGAACAGTTTTACAAAAGAAATTTTAAAAAAGGCAATGAAACGTAAAACGATTTTCCTTTAACAATGTGAACAATAAATCTCACAGAAGGTTTAAGTATTTAAGTATATCAGATC
This sequence comes from Larimichthys crocea, assembly GCF_000972845.2. Taxonomy (NCBI): domain Eukaryota; kingdom Metazoa; phylum Chordata; class Actinopteri; family Sciaenidae; genus Larimichthys; species Larimichthys crocea. Next base: position 512 of record NW_020853483.1, read on the forward strand.
TTTCTTGCCATGGTTACGTTTGTTTTGCTGTTTGGTTTTGTGCTTCTTCCTCCTTTATCCCTCACAGTGTCTGTGGCAGAGGGCATAGTGATCTCACCTGTCCACTAATTTGTGTCACATGTACAGATATATAACACCAGCAGTT
>NW_020853484.1:0-707 GCF_000972845.2 Larimichthys crocea
AGATCCCAGCAGGAAACTCAAGTGAATCGAGTCAAAGATCTTCAGGAGAAGCTGGAGCAGGAGATCACTGAGCTGAAGAGGAAAGACGCTGAGCTGGAGAAGCTCTCACACGCAGAGGACCACAACCAGTTTCTACACAACTACCCCTCACTGTCACGACTCAGCCAATCTACAGACTCATCCAGCATCAATATCCGTCCTCTGAGGTACTTTGAGGATGTGACAGCTGCTGTGTCAGAGCTCAGAGATAAACTACAGGACGTTCTGAGAGAGGAACTGACAAACATCTCACTGACAGACACTGAAGTCCATGTTTTACTGTCACAACCAGAGCCCAAGACCAGAGCTGGATTCTTAAAATATTCACCTGAACTCACACTGGATCCAAACACAGCAAACACACAGCTGTTATTATCTGAGGGGAACAGAAAAGCAACATTAATGAGTGATCAACAGTTTTATTCTAGTCACCCAGACAGATTCACTTCATGTTGGCAGGTCCTGAACACAGAGAGTCTGACTGGACGTTGTTACTGGGAGGTGGAGTGGAGAGGAGGAGGAGTTCGTGTCGCCGTCGCATACAAGAATATCAGCAGAGCAGGGAGCTATAATGAATGTGGATTTGGACTCAATGACAAATCTTGGGCGTTAAGATTTAAGCAAAACAGTTACACATTTTGGCACAACAATGTCCAAACTCCCGTCTC
>NW_020853485.1:0-593 GCF_000972845.2 Larimichthys crocea
AGATGGAGAACCGCATAAAGGATGCCTTATGCTGTTGCTTTTTCTTCCATAGTATACTTCAAATGGAGACCTCCAGCCTAAAACTTCTTTAAGATCCTCATTTAGCACTCTTGAATATACACGTAGGTGCTTGACCCAGTTAACTCCGTTCCCTTGAAATTTCACCAGATCATACATGATCTTCTTTCTTAGCCACCTATGTGTCCTCTCAACCTTTCCTTGGCTTTGTGGATGATATGCTGAACTTTCAATTATTTTCACTTGCAGAGATGTCATTAGAATTTTCACCACCCCTTTAAACTCAGTACCTTTGTCATGTTGTAACACTTTTGGTGGTCCATGTTCACGATAAATCTTGTTAAGGTGTTTGGCAATTTCAACACTACTTTTTCTTTTCAATGGTTTCAGCCAGATGTAACGACTGAACACATCCATCAATGTGAGAATGTAAGGGTATAAAGCCTGACCATAACTAATTTTCATTTTTCCCATGTCCAAATGGTCATCAAAGGGGGCTTATTCAGAAACTTTGCATTTTGAAGTTGGTACCACTCAGTTTTGTTCAAGATTTCAAATCAAATCAAATCAAATCA
>NW_020853486.1:0-512 GCF_000972845.2 Larimichthys crocea
ATATTTAAAAAATGATACTTTGTGTATAAGTTGTTTTTTAAATCTCATCGGTGGTTTTCCATTTGAGACCTGTAACCACGGTTAACTGCACAGTTTTAAAGCCGATGCACAGACAGATGACAGACACTTCACTAGAATCATTTTTCTGTGGCATGGAGGTTATTAATATTTTCTGCATCGTGACAAAAAATGCATTTATAAAGCAGTAGCTTAGGAATTAATATTCTGCTGATCAGCTACAACCGAGTGTGATTCAGTGACCGATGGGCCTCGAACAGTTCCTCTCAGAACACATTCTTTTACATTTGGAGCTCAAACAATAATTCGGAAGGATGGAAAGAACGGACACGTACATTTTTGATTTATGTTTTCACTTGATTATTTTATTATCATTACAATGGTATGCACGTCACGTATTTAAACTCTAGAACCATTATAGCCCAGCTCAATGTGACAATCAAATTTTTGTTCTTTAACTGAGTGAGTAGTACACGCACACACACACACACACA
>NW_020853487.1:0-561 GCF_000972845.2 Larimichthys crocea
TGAATAGAGATTCACACACATACATGAGGCAATTTAATAAGTTAATTTCTAATTTGTTATCTGAGTTATAGTTCATGAGAATGTGGTGATTGACAGACATTACAGAATAGAAAAACAGGTTATCTGAACATTTATTTTAATAATAAGTACAGAAAATGGGGGTGCTATTCTGGTATTTTATAGTCAAGATGGTAGTGTGGTACATACGGTAAAGACAGAATTAGTAGTGTGTGCACATACAGATTTTACTTGACTTATGGGATATATGGCTATGAGATGTGTAAACACAGTACTGAGTGTAGATGGTAATTTCCTTGTCCCGTTTGTGAAGATTTGGGGGGCCCACCAAAACTTCTATGGACTATGCACTCTTCAATACTTATGGACAATGAACCTTTGATCCTGTATTGTGGCCATGAGAGACTTTTGCAAAGAAGAGGAAAAAAATGGACTGTTGAGATAGTACAACCTCATCATCCTGAAAAAAGTGTTGTGTGTCAGACATACCTATTTCCTTACCTGTTCACCAAGTGTTAAATAGTAGAGAGATTAAGAAAATGT
>NW_020853488.1:0-1471 GCF_000972845.2 Larimichthys crocea
TACGAAATCTCAGAATCACTCCAATCAGAGAGTTGGTCAGATCAGGACCCTGGAGCAGTTCTGTGTTCAAGGATACACCTTGATAGGAGGCAGCACAATCAAACACCACTCTAAGTTTGTTCTTTTTAGGGTGGTACACTCCGTGGTGTGGTAAGTACCATACCTTTCCTGGTGGCTGTCTGAGTTCCCCCTGTGGGACTTCCGCAGCATAGTTGTTCTTGAGTACATCACTGATAAACGTAACATAGTCCTCTTTGAATCGCTCATCTCTTTTCATTTTCCTTTTCAGGCTCTGCAACCGCTGTTCAGCAACTTGGAGATTGTTTGGCATGAGCACATCAGGATTTCTAAAGGGCAGTTTCAGACTGTAATGTCTGTCTTTCAAAAGTGCACCATTAGCAATTTTCAAAAATCTTTTGTCCTCAATAGACGGTCTTTTCCTCTGAGGCAACTTCATTGAAATCCTGATTGTACTGTGATATCAGCAGCTTTTCCAGACTCACCACTGAAATCTAGTTCACAGTCACCCTGTCTACACAGTCAGCCGCTCAGTGGCCCATTTACAACCCACCCCAACAGTATCCTAACAGCAACTGCTTGTGGTGACCGGCATTTCCTTTTGAGTAAAGGTGTCAGGAAGAGGAAGGAAGTTGTCGCTGTCCAGTGCTGAAACTTCGAGTCCTGACACCACATAAGCTGGGACAGACATTTCCTGATTCAAGGTTCGCAGCAGGATGTGAGTCCTTTTGCCTTTGAGGCCGAGCTGTGACATGAGCTCCTCTGAGCAGAAGGTGGCAGAGGACCCATGATCTAAGAGAGCATACACTTGATGGACATGGCTGCCCTTTGCTGCCTTGACTCTGACCAGAACAATTGGAAGCACGCTTTCTTGGTCTCCGGCCCCTATATGACCACATAATTCTGCCGATGCACTGCCTATAACACCAGAGGGCCTTTTTGGCTCACTAACCGTGCTGTCTTTATTTATATGGTCTTTGGGCTCAATGTGCAGGGCGCTTGGATGAGCCTTCTTGCATATGTTACAGGTGAGACAATTTTTGCAGTCTTTACTAATATGACCGCCTATGGAAAGGCATCCAAAGCAAATGCCCTTTGTTTTCAAAAAGCTGAGCTTGTCTCTGTGGGCTTTCTTTGCGAAATCTTTACACAAATTTAAAGTGTGGTTTGAGCTACAGAAGGGGCAAGGGCGCTCAGGCTTTGTCTCTTTTGGGGGAAGAGCCACATTTGTAACATAGCTGCTACCAGATGAATTTAAGGCCTGTGACTTAACAGGGGACTTAATCTTTCCTCTAACTGTCTGATCCTGAAGATAACCAAAGACTGGGTCAGCTGCAATGCGAGCTTGTCTTTCAATAAAAGTGATAAGAGCCAATATTCTCACCCTGCGGTTGTGTTGTTCTTGCAGCTCGTATGCTTTGTTCCGCCATTTCTCCCTGAGCTTGTATGGCAA
>NW_020853489.1:0-539 GCF_000972845.2 Larimichthys crocea
GATAAATCAGCCTTGGTACAGTTGTCATAAACAAGAAAGTGGGCTTGTGGAGATGGACCCAGCCTCAAGTAGATGATCGAGGAACTGCAGTTTTTAGACACTCTCACACTGACTTCACATCACAGCCATGGAAGTTGTGGCTTTATCTAGAGCCATCATTTAGTGTGTCTGTACTGGGCTAAACTCTGTAGTTCAATATGGTAAACTCTGTGGAGAAGACCCACAGCGTATGTAGATATAAAAGGCTCCTTCTGAGGTAACAGCATCTTATACGATATATGAAAACATAGTTATACTTATATTCAATTTCTGTTGTTTTCTGTAAATAGAGCCCCATAAATCCTCCACACTAAAGCTTTAAACATCACAAATACATTACATTACATTACATTACATTGCATTTAGCAGACGCTTTTATCTAAAGCGACTTACAGAGGAGGACATAAGCTGAGAAAGGTGTAAAGGAGCACAGAATAGTTGTTAGTTTTGTTAGGCTGGGAAGCATTCTCGAACCAGAAAGGTTTTTACAAGTTTTTTAA
>NW_020853490.1:0-8529 GCF_000972845.2 Larimichthys crocea
TGGATATGACAAACTCAGATCTCTTGATGATTTTTGTCAATTACGTTCCTGTGCCAGAGGTCACCAATCGCTAAGTGAATTTGATTTTAGAGAAGATCCTTAACGAAAGCATTAAAGTAACAATTGAATTTTTGCACGCTACTTACAGCTTTCTCAATCACACTCTCAACGGGTCTTCTGTTCTGCCGCTCACTCACACACACAACTTTTAAGTCGTCTCTCACTGCGGTCTTCTGTTCTTCCGACAACCTATCCTACAACTTGTGCTGCCCCATTGCACACTGTATGTTACTGCCACTGTATCTTTTTACTTTATAAAGATTTTTGTTGGATAATTTTTATGGATGGTTACTAAATGTATTCTCCCTGTACTTCACAGTCAATTTATTAGGTACTTATAATGATGGTTTTACTATATTCCTCTTCCCGGGTCCCCTTGCCATAAAAGACTTACTGCCATTAATAAAAACCACCACTAAACACAAAACAAAGATCGAAAGCCGAAAACACCACAAAATCCTAACTCTTATGTGCTCACTCCTGTAGTCCGTAATCTATAGGAATCCTTCCTCTCAGGAATTCCCCCACAATATCAGGATCCATCAAAATTACCTACACAAACACCCCTACTGATAGTTCGTTTTCTGTAGGATCCCGTCTCCCCTGGATTCCCCTCAAAAATCAGTAGTCGAACACAAACACAACACAAGCTTCTGGTTCGGTTTCTGCTAGGATCCCCTCTAAGGGATCTCTCCCCAAACCCAGCACCAACACTAAACACACCGAAACAACAACCCTTCTGTCGTTCGGTTTTCTGTTACGGGTCGCCTCTACAGTGTCCCCCAAACCCCGCTCGAACCATAGGACAACACCCACCACAACTTATGTAGTTCTGTTCTGTAGGATCCCCTCTCAGGGATCCCACGCCCACCCCGCTCCGGCCGAACACACAGAACCACATTTCGGTTCGGTATTTCTGTCGGATCCCCTCTCAGGATCCCCCCAAACACAGATCAACCACAACACAAACAACTTCTGTAGTTCGGTTTGCTGAGGATCCCCGCTCAGGATCACCCAAAACACAAGATCGAACACAACACAACAAGCCCCTCTCTGTAGTTAGTGAGTTTTCTGTAGGATCCCCTTCTCAAGGATCCCGCCAAGCGAACACAGGTCGACACAACACAAAACACAAAGCAGCCTCAAAGCTTCAATAAAAGACACATACTCTTTAAAGTCTCTCTGGTCCAATTCACAATTTTGACTCGAGTCTTTAATTTGTTAAAGCACACAAAAGGCAACCCCCTTTACTCTCCCTCTTAACTTCTCACCACTACAGGGGTGGCTTTTGCATGAGTGGGCTCGGATCAGCAGCTGTACATCCAACATCTAACTTTGGAATTTCTTTTTTGGAGAGAATGTTTGATACTACTTACCTCACTTAGGTCTGGGTCAGACTGCAATAAAGTGGCAAGAAATGTCCTACCTTTTTTATGGCGCCGTTTTACAGTGTCTCCCAGTCCAAGATACATCCAGCAGATCAGTTCATCTCTTCCAATCCCATCCTCGTCGCCAATTATGTTGTGGAGAAAACCTTCCAGAACGCAATGACATAACAACACGGAGACAGCTGCTTGCGAATCCGAACGAACCTTTACTTTTACTTTTCACAACCTTTTATACCCATTTTTACGTCATTCTTACATCACTGTTACATAGTAAAATCACCAGATCTGGACCCAAATGTCCTGTACTTTCTTATAATCATATGTCTGTGTTCTGAGCGTCACATGAACTTAATATTGTCTATGTGTTTCCCATGAGCCTGCATGGTGTGTGTGTGTGTGCTCGACTCCTTAATCTTGGTCAAGGCCAATCTGAAAACAGACTGGCTAAATGTTATCTGGTGCCAGAGAAACATTCAATACTGTTCTAGCTGTGTAATCTGTGTGTTAGTGTATTTTGTATGTCTATGTGTGTGCCTTTATGTGTCTATGTGTTTGTGCATTATATGTGTGTATCAAATCAAATCAAATCAAAATCAATTTTATTTGTATAGCCCAACAGGCAACAAAGTAAAGTGCTCAGGGGCGGGACAATCGGGACAGGGAGGAAAACAAAACCCTGGGCCCGTAGAACCCGCGGGCAACAAAGGGAGAAAAACGGCCCACAAAACCCGTTTAACGGGAAAAGGGGAAGAAACCGCAGGAAAGAGCCACGAGGAGGGATCCCTCGGCCAGACGACAGACGTGCAAGGGAGGCACTGTAACAGGACAAAATCAACACAAACATAGTGTACAATGACTGAGAAAAAGGACAGATTAACATGAAGGAGAAAAGAGTACAGGTAACAGATATGGGTAGTAGAAATGACAGTAATACATATAGATAGTGGCTCGGGCAGGACAAAGAAGCCACACCCACAATCCACGAGACCTGCTGACGACGACCCGAAATGCCGGGGACGGTTGATTGTACATGCCTTATGGGAGGATGTCCACAGGAAGAGAGGAGAGGGAGAGAATAGCGAGAGAGAGAACAGAAAGAGAGCGCAGAGAGAAAGAAGAGATCAGAGAGAGCGAGAAGAGACCAAAGCAGAGAGAGAGAGGGGTGTCGGAGGGGAGATGTGTGCATCGTTCAACAAGACCGTGCCCTGGCGAGCAGAACCCGACATCTAAGCCGAGGGTCACATAACTTAAGGGTGACCTGAAGCCAGCCCCAACTAGAGCCTTAAAAATCAAAAGAAATCTTTAAGTCATTTTAAGGTGGGATGACGCCGTGTCTGGCCATCCCGAACCAGAAAGGTAGTTTTGTTTCACAGAAGAGAGCCGAATAACGGAAAGTCGGCTCCCAAATTACGTTTGGAAACGAGAGGAACCACAAAACCCAGCGTCCTGAAGCGCAGGTACTAGAGGGTAGTAAGTATATGAAGCTCCTTTTAGATACGAATGTGCCGGATGGGGGGGGGGGAAAAAAGAACCATAAGAGCTTGGGTAAGTAGGAGAAGAATTTGTAAATTCTATTCTAGATTTAATAGGCAGCCAAGCAAGGTAAGCCACAATGTGTATGATTGGGATCTGCTGATCTTGGTGTCTGGCAGAACCTTGGCAGCACATTCAATTAACTGACAGAAGTCCTAAGAGACTTATTAGAGCAGTGACCTGATCACCAAAGGAGTTCAATAGTCCAGCCCTTGATAACAAATAAAATGCGTGGACTAGTTTTTTCCTGCATGCCACATGAGAAAGCGAATGCGTCCGTTGATTTTTTAGCGGATGTATAGTAATGGAAGAATGCAGTCCTCGAAATTTGTTTTTATGTAGAAAGCGGTAAAAGGACAAATCCGATCAAAACAAATCCAAGATGCGTTACAATGGAGGCTGGAGGCCCAGGGTTCCAGTCTAAATGTAAACTAAGGTCTCCTAGGAGATAAGTGTCTTAGAGTTTTGAAAAGGTCGCAATTTACAAGAAGCTGGCAGTTTTGTCTGAATTTAAACATCAGAAATGTAGGTCAAGTGCCAACTGTTTATATACTTGAAGGCATGTTTGGGAGTTTAGTTAACTAGATATGGATTTGAAATTCAGCTTGAATCGATAAATATAATTGGTGTTCCCGTCGGCATAACAATAAAATTGATAGAGTGATGTCCTAAAAATGGTTCCTAAAGGAAGCATTAAACTGAAGTAGTGGTTCAAGTACAGAACCTGGTGGGACTCCAGGACAAACTTTGGGGTCTGCATGGAGATTACATATGACGTGAACAAACGGGAGATTCGGATCTAAAAAATAAGAGTTACAACAACCACATTAGGGGGGGGAAGAAGAAAAAAGGGGCGGTTTTCTGTTTGATGCCCAAGTGGTAATGTTCAAAGTCTCTGTACAAGAATTTGATGGGTCAATGTGTCAACTCCAAGCACAAGGACAGATACCTAACCGACAAGTACAAGAGATGATCCTTTGGTCTGATCCATTAGGAGAGTCATTTGTAACTTTGACTATGCGGTCTCCGGTGCTAGATGGCACTCTAAAATCCTCCCTGACTGGAAATCCCGAATAGACGAGTGTTATGGAGAAGTCACACAGCTGTTAGATTACAGCTTGTCCTCAAGTATCTTAGACAGAAAGGGAGGTTTGATACGGTCTGTATTGGATAAGACCTCTGGTCTATAGTGGGGCCTTGTTTAAGAAGAGGTTTTAATTACAAGAACTTTAAGGACTGTGGTAACTACCTGAATAATAAAGACAAATAATCCTATCGCAATAATGAACGTAATTACTAGCTTACAGGTAAAAACAAATCCTGTGTTTGTGAGCGGCCTGGTTGTGGGAATGGTCTAAGAACATAGGTTGACGGCTAGCTGCAGAATGATAAAGTATTATGATGAAGGGTCGATGGGAAAAAAACATCTAATACTAACGGGGTTTTAACAGCGTTTGCAAACTTGCTGTATCATAATGTGCAGATCATGCCTGTTGGAGTGACAAGAGAGTGATGGATTTTTGTCTCTAAGAGTTTAGAATCTTTCTAAGAAGCTCAGAAGTCATTGCTACTTAGACCTGTTAAAAGAGAATAGATGGTTCGAGGTAAGCCTTGATTCTCTGGTTATCCTGGCGACAGTGCCTGAAGAGAACCTGGGGTTGTTCTTAATTCCCTCAATTAAATAATAGATAATAGGCTGCATCGGCATTTACGGAGACCTTGCCTAGGATGGTTTTGGAGTGGATCGTGTTCCAGACGTAGAATGATATTTCTTCCAGTTTTAATGGCACCCATTTGATGTTCAGATTTACGTTGCCTCTTGCTTTAATTTACGAGGTCCGCTGCTATACCTGGTCTTAGCCTCTTTGGTTTGATTAATCTCTCTTTTTTCAAGGTGCAATAGAGTCTAGAGAGTTTTTCCGTCATGAGGCACTGGTGAATACTAAATCAACACCAAAAAAGGATGGTCTATTTTGGAGGGTGGCTAAAGGAAGTAAGACAATGCCTCTGTTACGTTTTAGCATGAGCATATGAATACCATAGCTAAGGAAGCACTTCCCTTAAATTGGCTACAGCGACTAGTAGATAACATGCCTGTAAAGCTTCTAACACAAAGGGCTTATAGTCTAGTAAAAAAAATGAACTCAAAGGTTGATGAAAAAAAATGGTGCAGACAGGAAGAGGACTGTTTTTTTTCCCTGTGGAAAACTATTATAAAGTAAAGCAATTCAAATTGCCAATATGAAAGAACAAAATAATCAAGAGGTCGGGTTCCAGACAGGAGTCGAGTTTATTTACACTTTGGACAAACAATTGAGTCTAAGAGAGAGATAGAGAGCAGTTAACTAAGACATCTTGTGGTTTTCCAAATGAATGTTAGAATACCTACCAATAATGACTTATCTGTTTTAAGGAGTCAAAGCCTGATGCAAATTCCTGCAAATTCAGATAAACATTCAAGACTAAGACCCTGGAGTCTCGATAACTGTACAAATAAAGTTGGCTGCGAAGTTGCCCAGATTGGGTGAGTGAGGCTAAGAACAAGGCTTTCAAATGAATTAATAATTTAGATTTAGGTTTAGGATTTTATTATATACTTTGATCCAAGTAGGGGCCCAACTCCAACCACCCTCGACCGGATTAACTCGAGGAACATAGAGTATGATAGTACTCGAGATGATTCATTTAGCGAACATATTCATCCTCCTGCAGGCCAGGTTCAGTGAGACAGAACAAGTCAATACAATAGTCCAGATTTGAGAATGCAGGACTAGGACAGCTTTATGAACAAAACCTGATATTCAATAGTCCACATTTAATTGCTCTTATTTTGGACTGTTGGAGATGTTTATTTAAGTTGTATTAGGGTTTTTTGAGGACCTCCTCTTACTGGTTTGTTTTACAAGTAAAGATCTTTAAAGAATGTAGGTGATGGTGACGACACAGTCTCTATACTAAAGGACTGGGTGGCAACTGCTCTAATGGTATGCGCAGAGAAAGCGGGTAGACTGCACTTCTGCTTCCGGGCTCAACTCTGGGTGGTCGACATGGGTTGGTCAGCTAATAAACGTGGCCAATATTCGAGCTATGAGAGCTGCTCCGATCCAAAGTGGGATGAAGTGGCCGTCCCTCCCAATCAAGAAACCAAGTGTTTCCCTGTCCCCCGAGAAGTGTGATCCAATATATATCTATGAAGCCACATCGTTTGCGAAACCGCCCACTCGGTACTACAAGCACAGCGGTGGAAATGAAGCGACAGGGTCGGCAAACTGCATCAACACTGTTCCATTGGGGAGGGAACCATATAAAACTAGGGAGTCCACAATCGTTGTTGGCTTATTCACCATCAACCGATGACAACATTCAATTTAGTGACCGTCCGAGGGCTTAACCGTGTGTTCCATTACCGACTTGAATAACAATCTTGCACGATATTTACCGCTTAGGTAACCTTGCAGCTATTTCATAAAAAACTCGATGATCAATCTCCCTCTGGCACCCGGGATGCATGTAACTATGGGGCCCCCCCGGGGCTCTAACTTCACGTTTCTGACTATGGAGCTGACCCAATTGACCAGAGTTGTGCCGCTCTCAGCGGGTTGGGTGCGGAGCCGCGGGAAAATCGGTTTGAAACGTGGAGTGTTGGTGCTTCAGTTTTTGGGGCTAGACCTGCCTCCTTCGAACAGTCCACCCAGCCTCCTCTCCCCGCTTGCTCTGGAGAACTACCGGGAACGGCTACCGGGAAGCCTACCTGTGGATGTAGCCCAGACACCATGTTCAAAAAGGTCATTGTCCCCGGGAGGAGGGGGGGGGGGGAGGTCCATCCACAACGAAAGCGTATTGTGTAGTTTGTCCTGACCAAACCAGCGCACTTCCTCATCTCCCACCCACCCCCCCTCTCTCCGCCGCAACCAGCGACCTAGAACACGAGAACAACGCGGAACAGAGGTTTCGCTTGAACAATCACGGGTGCTTGCAGTAGGCTCATGTGTATTCTCTCAGTCTCAAACGCGCTCTCACACCCCCTCTCCCCCTCCTCTCGCTATGCCTTGCGCAATGTACTGAAAAGTAAATCCGCAGCATGATCGCGTGGGTACTAAAAACTTCGCTTTTCTTTATGCGCGCACTCGCTTTTTTATCCTACCTCCTGACTCTCTCCTCCTCCTTATCCGGCGAAATATCCAAAATCCGGGATGTTTTAAAACACAACCTAGCTCGCGGGCCCATCCGGGAAGCCACTGTTGAATATCAGGAGAGCTACACCGGAGACGATATCCGGGAGAACCTTGGGATTTCTGCTGTAGCCGCAACCGGTACGGGGACTGGCCCCTAACTATCGAGCTACTGACTGTTCGGTGGGTGCGTAAAACCGTCCACGCTACTCCACTGACGCCTAAGCCGCTGCGCACTCACAAAGCTACAATAACTACGATTGTATGTACAAATAAACCGCGTTATCCCAAACTAAAGGAGGAACGAGGAGTAACTGAACAGGTGGCACACAGGAAAGAGAAATGCAGGAAAGTGAGAGTGAATGCGTCACTGCCCTCACTGGCAGAAGAACAGCCTGCGTCAAAGTGATGGCTTCCCTTTCCTGTATACCCAGCACGATAGGCTGTCCAGGGGCCGGTTCTCCTGTGTAGGGATAAGGTGACCTCATGTTGAATCCTTCTGACTGGCCGCTCAGCCTTTTATGCAAATACCTAGGCTAGGTCTGTGAGTACTGGGATCACAGAAACAACGGTAAGAAAACGAATCAGATTGTAGTTACGAAGAGTTCCAGACAAGAGGCCGGTTGACACACCAAAGAACAAGTCAAAGAGGATGCAAGAGATAAGTAGATAGTCGCTGATGTGAGAAATAGAACATATACGGAAATTCGTTTCAGAGAGCCAAAAGAGGCAAGAGAGCACGCGGGCAACAACACCGATACCGGAGTGAACAATACGGTTGACCGGAAAGCACGGTAATGTGTGTGCCTTTATCATGTTCTATTCAAAAGTCCATATGCATCACGCAGAACACCACATGTGTTGTTATTTCATTATGTTGTGGAGAAAACCTTCCAGAATGCAATTAAATAACAACACAGAGACAGCTGCTTGCGAATCCGAACGAACCTTTACTTTTACTTCTCACAACCTTTTATACCCATTTTTACGCCATTTTTACATCACTGTTACATAGTAAAATCACCAGATCTGGACCCAAATGTCCTGTACTTTCTTATAATCATATGTCTGTGTTCTGAACATCACATGAACTTAATATTGTCTATGTGTTTCCCATGAGCCTGCATGGTGTGTGTGTGTGTGCTCGACTCCTTAATCTTGGTCAAGGCCAATCTGAAAACAGACTGGCTGAATGTTATCTGGTGGCATGGAAACATTCAATACTGTCCTCGCTGTGTAATCTAGGAAGCCAGGAAGTCCTCCACACAGTATTAATTGAGATAGAAGGCATATTAAATTCAAAACCACTTCGCTATGCATCATCTGATGCATCATCTGATTTTGCAGATCCTAATCCAATCACTCCAAATATCCTG
>NW_020853491.1:0-1023 GCF_000972845.2 Larimichthys crocea
CGTCCTAATCGCAGACGGTTTGCACCGGGATGAGTCGTTGTTGGAGGAGTGCTCAGAGTGCTTCCTGCATCACCATCTAATAGATAGTTAGATACAGGCGTTCTAACACTCTGCAGCACCGTCGCTCCGTCTAGAAGATCTATATATGACAGTTTGGAGACGAGGAAAAAGTTAAAAAAAGTTACATCTCATCAGTTTACTGACAAAGTCAGAGAAAATAATAGACCCACCGTGATCTGTTTGTGTGAGATCTATGCCCTCAAACTCTTCAGGAGTCACTTCAAGAAATGAAAAAGACATTCAGTGCAGAAAACAAAATCCTGGATACAACAACAACAACCCAAAAAGCACCAAAAATGTCTTATAACACAGAAAAACATGTTAACATTACTGGCTAGTTTCTAAAATATGTGTAAACTCTTAGCGGTAGTAAAATATCGGCTTGAAGAAAGCTATTTGCAGAACGCTATATTAATAGCAATAATAGTAGTAGTAGTACAGCAATGAACTCGTATCTTTCAAAAATTACTCAAACTCGTCAGAAGTCACTTCATGAAATGAAAAAGACGATTGATGCAAAACAGAATAAAAAAATGTTAAATCACTTACTGGGAAATAGGAATTGTTGGTCAGAAGGAGAAGTAGGAGGCTGAACCTCGGATGAAATGTTATTTTCTAAAATAAAATGAATACTATAGTTCACTTTTTGGTAGAAAGTCAAAAAATAAAGTTAAAGAAGTAGTTAAAGTTGTCCCATACCGAGCGGCATCGTCAACGTTTCTGTGTGTTCAATGACTGAAGTCTGACTGAACCAGCTCTACGTTGCCGTTTTATACCCAGAAAACGAATGCTGAAGACAATTTATTAGTCTACGGTGTTTCAACCATTTGAGGTGTTAGCTTGCATCTCTACAACACCAGATGTTGGCTGAGGTTGTTTTCACAACTAAGTTTCCTGCCATTACTAGATTATTCTTACAATTGGGGGTCTTATCTGCGTGTGTGTGTGTGCGTGTGTGTGTGT
>NW_020853492.1:0-1375 GCF_000972845.2 Larimichthys crocea
TGACTCGACACTAACTTCATTACAAATGTTGCAGAGCATTGAAGGATGATCGTGTGGTGCTCGTCCTGTGTCTAAACAGTTTTTCATGTGACACCTGGATCATGAGCCTCACCCAGGTAGTTCTGGAAACAGTTTCGGGTCTGGTTGGTGTTGGGGAACCGGGCGTCAAAGGGAGCAGTCCTGTAGCCCTTGATCTTCTCCTCGATGGTCTCAGACATCTCTGCGAGCTTCAGTCAGATCCTGAAACGAGGCACAGCGTCAGCCAGAGAGAGTCACCTCAACACAAGGCTCGATGTTAGCAGCTCAATGTTAGCAGCGGGCTAGGCTAAAAATAGCGCTGGGTTAAACTTGGATTGTTTTATCGCAACTCAAAGCTCAGTTTGACCCAGTGGTAAATACAAACAACTGTCTAACTCTTGACAAGAACAAACAAACAAACAAACAAACAAACAAACAAACAAACATCTGAGCAGTGACAGCTTTGAACGCAGTTAGCACAGTTAGCTCCGCGTTAGCTCGATGCTAACACGTTAACACGAGTGTTTGAGAGTTTGTGGAGCCGAGAGAGTTCACAGGTCGACAGACACACGATATATAATACAAATTAATCATAAATAATATATAAACAACACAAGAAACAGGCGAGGAGGACAGCTAACCTTGGGATGAGTCTTGATGTGTCCTCGGTGAGATGTCCTTCCCCTCGTCAGCGCGTAAAGGCTGCTGGGATACCGGGTGGTGGGGCTTGAATGGTCTTCAACCAGCGGTCCGTGACCCCGAGGGGGTCCGCAGAGGTACTGCAGGGGGTCATATGAATTGACAATTTTCACCAAAATAATTTCTGAGAATTAAAAAAATATTAGTAAACTGCAAACGATAATATGGAAAAAATAATATGCAATATATTCTGAATGTTTTATCAATCATAAACACAGATCAGAATCAGAAATACTTTATTAATCCCCACAGGGAAATTGTGTTTGTTACAGCAGCTCCCAAACAGTAAGTGATTTTTACAAAAATTTTACAAAAATTGTTGTGTTTGGATACTCAGACTGGAGTGCTATAAAACTTCATGATCTGATTTCTCTGAATGCTTTTAAATCCACTGCTCAACGCACATTTTTGCACAAGGTTACTGTACAGAGTTAAAGCATTATTGTATATTTCTTAATGTTCTTCCTTCCCTTAAACTTCAATTCTTATACTGTGATTATACACCTTCATTTGATCTCTCATGCCTTTTTGTATACACCGTGTTACTGTTTCTGTTTGCTATCTATCTGAAGACAGGATTGTGTGGGTGTTGCTTGAACTGATATTGTTTGATATTGAGTTTAGCTGTACCACACTTTTTGGGGGGTTGATTTGTGTT
>NW_020853493.1:0-618 GCF_000972845.2 Larimichthys crocea
GGGATGAGGCGGTTTTGGATGAGGCGGTTTCATGTGAGGATGACGCCATTTCATGTGGGGATGAGGCCGTTTTGGATGAGGCCATTTCATGTGGGGATGAGGCCGTTTCATGTGGGGATGAGGCCGTTTCATGTAAGGATGAGGCCGTTTTGGATGAGGCCGTTTCATGTGAGGATGAGGCGGTTTCACGTGGGGATGAGGCCGTTTCATGTGGGGATGAGGCGGTTTTGGATGAGGCCGTTTCATGTGAGGATGACGCCGTTTCATGTGGGGATGAGGCCGTTTCATGTGGGGCTGAGGCCGTTTCATGTGGGGCTGAGGCCGTTTCATGTGGGGATGAGGCCGTTTCATGTGGGGATGAGGCGGTTTTGGATGAGGATGACACCGTTTCATGTGGGGATGAGGCCGTTTCATGTGGGGCTGAGGTGGTTTTGGATGAGGCCGTTTCATGTGGGGATGAGGCGGTTTCATGTGGGGATGAGGCTGTTTCATGTGGGGATGAGGCGGTTTTGGATGAGGCCGTTTCATGTGAGGATAACGCCGAATTAGATGACGCCGTTTTGTGTGAGGATGAGGCCATTTTGGATGAAGACGACAAAGGTTTTTCTGAGACTGAGT
>NW_020853494.1:0-1758 GCF_000972845.2 Larimichthys crocea
TAAAGAGCCGATAGAAATCCGTCTGGTGGCTGGCATTTCGGACCCAATAGGCACAACTGGTGGAAAAGTTGCGAACTATGTTCAGAAACACTGTCACAGGCTCCAAGAACCACAATCTGTGTGTGAGTACGCCCCTGCCCGGATTTCCCCGCGTGGCAGAGAGTTGGCAGACGAGTTGGTATGGATCTATTGATGTGGTCCAAGCGAGCATTTACATCTGGTCATAGTTAATTTCTTCAAGAACATTGAGATAAGCAGAGCTGCAAAAAGCACTTCGGTGATTTTTTTGGGATCATCAGGGCTGATCAAAAGATGTCCCCTTCGCAAGGCACCGGGACTGCAGATGTTTGTCACAGCCCAGCACCTCCAAGGTCTTTTCGTTATACTCCGTGGACGACTGACAGGGGTTCTCCCCCCTCAGGAGAGGTAGAAAACAGAAAGAAACACCGAAGTCACCTCCGGACTATAGGCACTGTTTACCTAGCAATGGTGGTTAGGGTGACAAAGCCGCCTGTCCAAAATGGACTTGTGAATAAAGTGAACAATGACAGAATGTGTGTCCCAAGGAAAGAAAAGTTATTTGGGATGTTACAGTTCATAAGTTTGAGTTAAAACACAAAGGTATGCTAAGGTTAAAATGTAAAAGGAAAAAAAAGGATATACTGTGTTTTAGTTCATAAGTAAAACAAAGAAGTTGAACAACAGTTTATTTGAATGGAGAAAGAGTTTAGCTATAAAGGGGAGGTGTAGTAGTAGGACTACAATACCCAGAATGCAATGTGTCATGTCTACCTGGTTCAGAGTAAAGAGTTACGTCTTGAAGCCACACGACGGTGTCCGGTGTTATTATTATACAATTAGGGCTAAACCCTGTGCTATTCTGCACCACTTCCCTGGCAGCTAGCAGGAGCCAGGGCAGCCCTTCCTCCCAGTCCTGATCTAACTTGACACAGTAACTACGCAATAATGATTTTAGTGTTTGGTGGAACCTCTCCAGAGCACCCTGGCTCTGTGGATGGTAGGCAGAAGACATGTTATGTTTGACCTTTAATTGTTTCAACACTTGTGAAAATAGATGAGATGAGAAATTTGACCCCTGATCGCTCTGAATGATTTTTGGTATCCCAAAGATGGAAACAAATTGCGACAGTGCCTTTACAACTGACCTTGCTGTGATGGAACGCAGAGGATATGCAGCTGAATAATGTGTGCTTTGACACATTACTGTAAACAAGTAGTTGCTACCAGATTTGGAAGGAGGTAACGGGCCGACACAATCGATAACTAGATGTTCAAATGGCTGCGCAATTGCTGGGATAAAGCGGCGCTGGACTTGATTGGGTTTCCCCGTAATCTGACAAGTGGGACACGATTTAACAAACAATACATCTTTCTTCAAACGAGGCCAAAAAAAATATCGCAAGATATATTTATATGTCTTACGAACACCAAGGTGTCCCAACTGGTCATGTGACGTCCTAAGAACCTCATTGCGAAATCTTTCAGGAACCACAACCTGAAACACTGGCTTCCCAACCATGTGGCGACCACTTCCTTACCAGGAGACCTTCCTGCAGCAGATAACCACCCGCAGCGCTCCTCTCAGCCTCCTTTGGGAGAACAGCGTCAAACAACTGCCTCAGAGAAGGATAGGCCTTCTGCTCTGCTCCTAGAACACTGCGAGAAACAGGCAGCAATGAGACAGGGACATTAACACTAACAACCTCCGTCTAACCTTCTTCTCTCCTTTCCAGGGCT
>NW_020853495.1:0-20533 GCF_000972845.2 Larimichthys crocea
TTTCAGTGGGCTAGAGTAACCTATTCGAACCTTATTTGATGTTGAACACACTATACCTCATGATTACACCCTGTAGGAGATGTCATAAATGTGAGGTCCACAACTTAATCTTTAACTGCAGTGGATATATTTATTGCAAAGTTTAGCAAGAGCAAGCATACAGTTTAATTCATTCAGATTTGATTAATCCTATCCTCTAAAATCACTATCATTATATTAATAAATTTGATAACCTGATACGAAGGCTGTTGCTGAGTTACTGAGGTTGGTCCAATTTGGAGAGAGGGAGGGAAAGGTTGAAGCGGTGATCAGTCGATCCAATCCTTTCACGACTGCCAAACTGCTGGATTTCATCGAGAGTCCCTGGCTTTGTCCAAAGCCCCGAAAGTCCCCGACCTCCACAGTTTCTCCTTGGCAGGATGAACACGAAAAGAATTCTGGTTGGTCCAGTTGAGACCCACAGCCGGGTTGGGGTGGTTAATCCTCCTTCGCACGGCTCCCTCTTGCCAGCTGTGGCTCCCCAGATTCTTCTCTTTGCGATGTTAGGCTGTTCGTCTGTTCCTTCTCGGTGGTTTAGAGTTTAAGTCCGTAGATTCAATGCTCCCGTTTTGGTCTGTCGTCCAGCATGTCTCGAACTTGGGTGCCGGCTGACGAGGATAACCCCGACCCCATTGTGCAGTGGCTCTTATACTCCCTGCCTGTTGGATTTCCCCCTATCAGGCTACAATGAGTCACTTGCCGGAGTCCAACCATATTAGGTGGTAGCTCATCCTCCTTGTTCATTCCTCCAGATGTTTTCTGTTTGCTTCACTTGTCCTCTCTGGTCCAGTTACTCAACATTTCTTGGCCCAACCTCTCAGCATGATTATGTTATGGTTACTCACTTAGCTACTAGCTGTTGCAATGATTTCACAATTTCCAGTAGTCAGAACCAAAACACAGTTATAATCACAATCTTTTCTTATGGTTACACTCATTTTAACATTTCATCCTTACATTATTTAATACAGAATCATCATTAATCATATTTCAGTTTAGCTCATTTTTCTCTTTATGTATTACTCACACTCAGACAGAAAGTCCCCAATTGTCCAGCTCAGAAGTGAAAAGTCCCAAAATGTCCGAAGGTTTATGCCATTACTGGTCATACCAGAAAGTCCCCATGACTATCACATTAACTCCTTCGCGGTGTTGGCGGATCAGGGATCTCAACTTACTTGACAGAACTAATGGAAAGCGTGAAAGCACTACCTCATTAATAGCTCTTAGATCTTGCACAAATCTGTATTCTGGTTTCCCTGTTTTTTTAACAGGGAGTATGGGTGTGTTGCATGGACTACTACATGGTACAATTATTCCTCGGTCTAGCAAAGATTGAACAATAGGACAAATTCTTTTCTCCTGAGAGAGAGGGTACTGTGGAATTCTAGGCAGAGAGGTATCAGGTTTTAGCAGAATTTGTACTGGCTCAGCAGATTTGATCAAACCAATATCATTGGAAGAGGAGGCCCACACTGATTGTGGCATGCTAGCTACTATTCTGTCATAGACTTCTCCTTTTTCTTTGTTCATGGGTTGATCTAATAGAGCTGCTAGTACTGCTGTTGTGTTATCTTGGTTAGTTTCTAGGAATATACCATCTGGGCTACAATAGATTGTACAATTTAATTTACCAGATTTTCCGCACTATAAGGCGCACCTAAAAGCCTTCAATTTTCTCAAAAGCCGACAGTGCGCCTTATAATCCAATGCGCCTTATATATGGATCAATATTGGTTAATTATGTCTACCGTAGTCAGGGGGCGTTGCCGAAGTAACCATAGACATATATAGACGCATTGAGCGCTGAATCATACGTCGACATCGCCACCATTTTGGATGTGGCAAAGTAGAGTGCAACCCTTTTCCTTGTATTAGTTTATGGGCAGATCTGCCACATCCAATATGACGGACGCGTTAACGTATTGCAGCAACGGACCAACCTGCTCAATAAGGCGTCTATGTATATATGTCTATGTATATATGTCTATGTATATATTTCTATGGAAGTAACAGCAGTAAGAACGGTAAAGAAAAATTCCTGTCCAACACCATTTGTGACGCAAAAATACTACGTCACTGACTTTACCTTGGGAAAAATAATAAAACAGCTGTTTATTCATTTTGAGAGTGAACGGAGTTGTCAGAACGCTGGTTTGTATTCTATTAATAAAGTTTGACTGACTTATCTGACTGTTTTGTTGACATTCCCTTTAGCGCAGCTCCATCTAGTGGATGCATAACGCAACCCCAGCCACTATTGTAGCTTCTATTCTATACGCCTTATAATGCGGTGCACCCTATATATAAAAACAGTTTTAAAATAGGCCATTCATTGAAGGTGCGCCTTATAGTGCGGAAAATATGGTACATAACAAATCTCGTCCTAATAGGTTCACGGGTGTGGTGTTAGACAAGAGAAAGGAGTGAGAAGTTGTGAAACTTGACATGTTCTCAGTAAAAGGACCTATCGTTACTATAGTAGGCTCAGATATGGGTAGACACATAGGAACACCTCCAACCCCCACTGTTTCCTTAGAGAATTAGTTTTATAGTAAAAAGGGAAGCTCCAGTATCTACTAGGAATGAGGTTGACTTTCCATTTACATCTATCATCAAATGAGGTTCTTCATTTGTTTTTGCTAATTTGATTAGTGGAGCTTGGACCACATTTTGTTCTGTTTCAATTGGGTTACTGTCCTGACAGCTCAATTGATTATGCCGTGGGGTCTGTCGGGCTTCCATCAGGCTACTCAATGGAGGTGCCATAGACAGGGTAGATCTAGATTCAGATTCTCTGTATGGGCAGTCTTTTGCCCAATGGTTGGGTTCACCACAATAGTAGCACTTATCTTGATTTCTGTGTAGGATGGGTGAGTGGTCTCTTGATCCACATCTCTGGTCCCACCCCTGTTTATTGAATTTTCCTCTGCCACTGTGTCTCCCTCTGGTTGCTCCGCCTGTGTAGTGAGATACTTGGGCAAACATTAGCGTTTTAAGCATTTTATACTCTTTTTGTTCTGTGTTATCCCAATGGTGTTGGGCTATTTCAGTCAGTTCATTTAGTGATTTTCCTGCCCATCCAACTGTCATTAACACCTTTAACTTAATCTTTGGTTGAAGACAGTTCAACCATTCTGCATGTAACCCGGTGGAAGACCATCAGTCATACTTTGTGACAAACCACAATTCTCTTTTGCCATTATCATAATTTTCTCATACAATTCACGTGGACTTTCATCCTTTCCTTGTTTGATTTTTGTAAGAAGAAGAAAGTCCACGTGCTGTTCTATTTCTCGATCAACCGCTAAAGCTATGGTGTTGTAAAATGTCATTGCTTTCTCTGGTGTGATTCTGGCAGAATCTGTGGGATTGCAGGGAATGTCACATACATTAATGATTCTGTCTTTCAAATTAGATGGCAGGGTCAGTTTTAACAATTGCATCATGTCAGGCAGATGAGGCCTGTAAATACTGCATGCTGATTCCCATTCTTCTAACCATTCTTGTTTGTTCTTTCTAACATCTTTGGGAAAGTCTCCCACTATTGCTTTCAACTCTCTTCGGCTCCAGGGTTTTTGTGGGCAAGTTTTTCCTCACTCGAACCGAGGGTCTAAGGACAGAGGGTGTCACTGCCTGTACAGATTGTAAAGCCCTCTGAGGCAAATGTATTTTGTGACTTTGGGCTATACAAATAAAATTGATTTGATTGATTTGATTTGTAAACAACATCTTTTCCCATTGTAATGAGTAGAGCCAAATTTACTGATTTTCCTTTATTTGTAGTGACAACACATTCTTCATTGCATTCTTGACAATGCACTCTGGACCTCAAATGTTGCAATCCAATCGTCATCATCAGTGGATTCTTTTATCTCTTTTACAGGATAAAGGTGTTTAATTTGATCATTTTTGGTAGTTTTTGAAATCAGATCTAACTGACTGCTGGATTATTTTCTGTCTGCGTTGTGTTTTTATTTTCTTCTAACTGAGCCATTAACTTCTTATTCTGATCTGTGAGCGAAGCTATTTGAGATTCTGCAGTATGACGCCTGCTTTCATTTCTCCAAAGTTGGAGAGAATATAAGTGCTTATTTTGATCTGGAAGAGAACTTAATCTCTCTTTCAAATTTACTAATCTGGTCCGGTCGAATGACCCGTTTTGGGGAAATTTGAGAAGACCATCGTCTGCAGTTATTTTAATCCATGTTGCAACAAATTTAACACTATCGGTACCATAATTCTCATACATGTACTTCACAGGACCGGTAAATCCAATCTCAGACCTTCTGCTAAAATAACTTCCCATTGTCCTTTCAAATGATCCCTCCACATGCTTTCATAAACACTTACTCGTACCCTCAAATCACTTGCCAAACCTTTCAATCAACACTCTACTCAGAAGACACAAGTCATTCCTATTCATGTAAGGAGAGTAAATCAGATCCCTACTTCTTCCCACCAGCTGCTTTTCCACCAGGCCCCAGGCCTCTAGTGCCTCACTATCTTTAGTGTTCTCTTGGCACTCTCTGGACGTCTCTTCTAGTGTTCCCAACACTACACCCAGGATGACTACAGTGTTCTAAATCACTGATTTTTCTAGTCACAAATCACATGTTGACTACAAAAGAACAATAGAATCACAGAATTCATATATACTTGGTCTCTCACAATATTCAACTATCTGGTCTATTTTCTGTAGTTCTAGCCAAAACCTTAATGTTACACCATTAGAAGAGGCAAGTCAGATTCTAAGGCCAGGAAGAGGCAAACCATTTCAATCAAGACAGATTTTAAAAATGCTACCATTCCTAAACATATAAATCAGGGCAGAACTAATTTCACAGAATTAAATCAAATCAAATAAAAATCAAATCAATTACATTTGTATAGCCCAAAGTCACAAAGTACATTTGCTTCAGAGGACTTTACAATCTGTACAGGGAGTGACACCCTCTGCCCTTAGACCCTCGGTTCGAGTGAGGAAAAATTTGCCCACAAAAAACTTCACAGCCACACAGCAAACTTACATAAAATTGGATGGCGTCAACTTCTTTGGGACTCCAGCTTCACAGACCTCCAACAACAGAAATTTGGGTTTTTAAAAAGGCCCCTTACCTCTTAGTGGAATTTGGGTTCACAGGTCACTGGTGTGTCCTTGGTCTGGAAAGAGGAGTCTCCGTGGAAGTGTGTTGCCATCCGGGTCATGGCACCAAATTGTTGAAGAAATCATCGAGTCCAGTTGAGAAGTTTGCTGTGGTGGTGTGTTTATTCCTAAAGCATGCCGGCACACTGGTGAACTGACAGTCATAGAGGGTATCTGATCCAGTGAGTTGACCCAGAGCAAATGAAGAGGAACACTTTTATACAGACAACAGCCATATGTAAATAGGGATGGAGCAAAAGGTGGGGAGGGTAAAGAAAAGAATTGGACAACAAAGGGTAGAGGGAGAGGAGGGGGATATGTCACAAAAGGTAGACATTTACATGAGATCTGGAAGTTGGAGCCAGACAGACAAAAGGTAAGAATACACATTTGGTATGGGGTTACCTTGATCAATGGACCAGCTCAGTAGGGGTTACAGGCTAGGCCAAGATGGATACTACTTGGCTTCAAGTAAATCATGTGTCAATATACATTTTCTTCATCAAGAGTTAATGGTTTCATCTCTATATATAAGTGAATGCATTAAACACACGTCTGATTTTAACTTAATTCAAGTTAAACATTACTGGTTGGAAACATTGGCAAAACATGCCATGCTAGCAGTGACAATGCTAACATGCTGAGGTTGCAGCAACACCTCATGTTTAAAAACTGTAATTCCTCAAACATCCACTTGAAGTTGGCTACAAATCTCATCATCATCTCACAATCCACATTTTTCCTATTTTTGGATTCGCAAAGGCAGGACTGCCAAGATGGAGATGACCAGAGTCATAATCATAATCTGCGGGGGATGTCATGGAGACCTCATCTATGTTTGCCCATGTTTACCAGTTAGTTTTCTTAGTTTAGCTTAGTAGTAGATACTTCCGGGATTCACCCAAGGCATTAGGATTCATCCACTGGGCACCATGAATGTCTGTACAAAACAATGATTGCCCTGCTGCTGACCTGCCACTAGATGAAAAGTCAGGTGATCACCAAAATCATCAGGATTCATTATCTGGGAATGACAAGTGGCTTAAACGTCACACATTTGCATTTCTACCCCTCTGAGAATTGACTTTATGTAAGCTGCAATGATAATGGTGTTATATAAAATATGTAATATATCATTACATATGTCAGCATTATTCTTTTGATTTGTAAAATAACTCCCCAGTGGAAAAAGTGTCATTGAAGCTATTGACAACATGTACAGTACTGTGCAGCCTGGGTAAGAGCTGACATCACATTTTTGTTGGCTTTGCTTGAATGGACAGCCATAATTAACAGCATTGTTTCAGTGCAAGTAGTAAAATGTGGCGAATGTATTATTTGTTTATCAAACAACACCGGGGTGGAGATGTTTCCCCTCCTGATGCTTTACAATACCGCAAAGGGGCAACATTTCCAGACACCAGACAGAAGCCATCTCTTTAACAGAGTGTATCAGAGAGCGCTAAATCAACCAGTCCAGTCATGTGGCTGGAGAAAGTACTGTTGCCTCAGCAGTGTGTGTGTGTGTGTGTGTGTGTGTGTGTGTATAGGTGTGTGTTTATATATGTGTGTCCAAGGGTGGTTGGGTAGGGGGTGGAATCCTGGTGTTTCCAAGGCAACAGCCTCAGTTATGTAACATCATATGGTGCGGTGTAAACAAAAAGGATCCAGCCATGTCTTTCAGAAACAGACAAATGAACAGTTCGAATTTAAAACTGCAGTCTGGGGGGTCACGTGATGACGAACTAGGAGACGGTCGGGTTTGCGGGAGCTCTGCAAACACCATTCATATATTTCGCATTCTCTCTTAAACCACGTTATCTTTTTATAATGCCAGTGCAGTAGTATGACTCTCGAACAATTCTGGACAAGTCAACACCAAACAATGCCAAAGGGAAAGACTAAGTCACGACAACCAACTGACAACACAACTACGGAGCTAGCCCAACATGGCGGCGAGCATGATGATGACGACGAGGAGGCAAAACTGAAACCTGGAGGCTGGATTTGATGACTAATAAGCTAATGATGGCTATTAACGACAAACTCGAGCCTTTGGCTAAAACAGTTCTCTCTCATACTACCGAGCTGAAGAGGGCTAATGACCGCTTGGCTGAAGCAGAGGCTCGGGTGCTACAGCTGGAGACCGCTAATGAGCCGCACGCTGAGCGTATAGTAGCTTTGGAAAGAAAAGTTGAATACCTCCATGACCATATAGACCAGCCATGGGCAAACTACGGCTAGCGGGCCGTATACGGCCTGTTAGGCTTTTCAATACGGCCCGCCAAACTTATCCACATCCAAAAAATAAAAATATATCTTACAAACATATGTGTCTCATCACTGTGTGATGAAAACTCGGCAAAACCCACAAAATGATACAGTATGTCTTATCTTTGCTGTTTTGTGTCAAAAGTTGTATTCCAGCGCGAAGAAACGCTGCTAATGTCTCTGCTAATGTCTCCTGCTATGTCTCCTGCTAATGTCTCCTGCTCTGTCTCTGCTTTAGTTTGAATCAATCACAAAGCTCCTGGTTGTTTACATAAAGACAAAGAGGCTTTGACAGTGAAGTGTGACCTCTTGGTGTGATATACTACCTTTGGGTTTACTTCATTCTGGATTGTCATTGGTGGGTCAAAGGTGAATGTGGGCGGTACTAATCGATTCTCCTGACTCTGATTGGTCGACAGGTGACAGGTGTCCATCATCCACACTCTGTGTTGTTTTAGCCTTAGTAGCACCGGTAGCTGCTACCACGGCTGCTTCATATTCTTTAATACCACTTGTTTCAAACATCGCGTCGTATTAAAACTCGAAGTCTTCTTTCTTCTGCCACACTGGTGAAGACATGTTCATTATTAGTCTGGCAGAAACGGGGCCAGGCTTGGGTCCTGCCAATAAGGTGCGATAACTTTTGGGGCTACTCGGCCTGCAAACGTCAGATGAGTGAACATGTTTAAAAAAGCTGAAAAGTTAAATTGTGTGAAGTTGAAAAGTGAAGATTATTTTAACAAAAATGTGTTTAAATATATTCAAATGTGTTTAACACACAAAGATGTTAAAATGTGTTTTAAAAAGATGTTAATAACATACACAAAGATCGTGTTTAAAGAATGACACTCATTGTTGAAACCTTTTTTTCAAGCCTTCGTGGAACATTCAAAGCAACATCAATAACAGTATAATATAATAATAATAATTGTGTGTGTGTGTGTGTGGGGGGGGCTATGAGGTCCTGGCCCGGCCCTTCTGTCAAATTTTAGAACCCAATGTGGCCCGCAAGTCAAAAAGTTTGCCCACCCCTGATATAGACGAACTGGAAAACAGAGGGCAGCGGAAAAATATCTGCATCTTTAACACTGGCTACTGGATTTTATCGGCATGGACACTAAAAGAGGTTGAGTGAAGCTGGAGCGGGCTCACTGCTCTCTAATGCCCAAGCCTGGGTCTGACCAGCCCCTTCATCATCCGCTTCCACGCGTTCCTGGACAAGCAGAGAGTGATGGCAGCAGTATGGAGAAAAGCAGCGGGCGGGGATATCACTCTGGAGGAAAGGAAAATATCCTTCTACCATGACCTGTCTGCCGCAGTACTTCGTAAACGGAAAGAGTTTAACGAAGCTAAACAACGTCTCAGGGAAATCGGCGCTGATTACTCCATGCTCTTTCCTGCAAAGTTACAAGTATCTCTGAATGGCATCAAGAAAACCTTCCTCTCCCTGACAGAGTGTCTGGCCTTTGCAGCCAGTGCAGCACGTCAGGAATGACGGATTCTCCGACCATATGAGAGCTAAGTTTGGACACTGGGTCATGTATACTGGTGATTATACTCTGTTATGATACATCTTACATGCATGTCAATGATTACTCGTCATTATAATATGTATTAAGGTGCCCCCCTTGCTTAATTATAAACCAGTATTCATTCAGTAGAAGTCCAGCTGATGGCCGAGCGTCTCACCCTATCTCTAAGGGAGAGCCCAGCCACCGTGCGAAGGAAGCTCATTTCGGCCGCTTGTATTTGTGATCTCCTTCTTTCGGTCACTACCCAAAGCTCGTGACCATAGGTGAGGGTAGGAACATAGATCAGAAAATCGAGAGCTTCGCTTTTCGGCTCAGCTCCTTCTTCACCACGACGGACCGGTGCAGAGTCCGCATCACTGCAGAAGCTGCACCAATCCGCCGGTCAATCTCCCGCTCCATCCTTCCCTCACTCGTGAACAAGACCCCGAGATACTTGAACTCCTCCACTTGAGGCAGGATCTCATACCTGACCCGGAGGTTGCACTCCACCCTTTTCCAGCCTCGGATTTGGAGGTGCTGATTCTCATCCCAGCCGCTTCACACTCGGCTGCGAACCACTCCAGAGAGAGCTGAAGGTCACGCTCCGATGAAGCCCCCATGCACCCTCCAGGACTGCGCTAAGGGTATAGAGCTGGTCCACAGTTCGACAACCAGGACGAAAACCACACTGCTCCTCCTGAATCCGAGGTTCGACAATCTTGCAGACCCTCCTCTCCAGGACCCCTGAAAAGACCTTCCCCGGGAGGCTGAGGAGCGTGATCCCCCTATAGTTGGAGCACACCCTCCGTTCCCCCTTTTTGAAGAGGGGAACCACCACCCCGGTCTGCCAGTTCAGAGGCACTGCCCCCAATGTCCACACGATGTTGCAGAGACGTGTCAACAAGACAGCCCCACAACATCCAGCGCCTTAAGGAACTTTGGGCGGACCTCATCCAACCCCAGGGCCTTGCCACCGAGGAGCTTTTTGACTACCTCGGCGATCTCAGCCCCAGAGATAGGCGAGACCACCACGGGGTCCCTAGACTCTACCTCCTCAGTGGAAGACGTGCTGGTGGGATTGAGGAGGTCTTTGAAGTATTCCCTCCACCGACCCAAAACGTCCCCAGTCGAGGTCAACAGCACCCCACCCCCACTGAACACAGTGTGCACTGCTTACCCCGCCTAAGCCGCCGTATGGTGGTCGAAGCCGTTCAAAAGTCGTTCTCCATGGCCTCACCAAACTCCTCCCACGCACGGGTTTTTGCCTCCGCAACCGCCGAGGCTGCACTCCACTTGGCACGTCGATACCCGTCAGCTGCTTCAGGAGTCCCATAGGCCAAAAAGGTTCTGTAGGACTCCTTCAGCTTGACGGCATCCCTCACCGCCGGTGTCTGCCAGTGGGTTCAGGGGCCGCTGCCACGACAGGCACCAACCACCTTACGGCCACAGCTGGTCAGCTGCCTCGACAATGGAGGCACAGCACGGCAACTGGGTGATGTCACTTGCTTTATTTCTTTTCTGTTTATATGCTGTGAGAAACACATTTGGCCCTAGTGAAGGCGCCTTACAGAACAGCAATCCCCCCGCAACCTGGGGAAGGACCCCCATTATCCATTTTCTTTTCTTTCAATGTTTCCCTTTTTTTTTACATGCATAGTTTCTTACTGTTATAGTTTCATGTGTTCTGTTTTTGTTAATTGTAGTTCTTGCTCAGTACTGGTCTTCCACATTCAATGTATCATGTCGACGTATTTGGATAAACTGCCTAAACTATGTTTGCCAATAGAATGATGCCACCTTATAAGTTAAAACTCTGTTCATGGAATATAAGGGGTTTAAGAGGTAATGTAAAGCGAAGAAAGAGTCCCACTTAGAGGACAATGAGCATCTTAAACTTAAATACAGTTGGGTTTGGCCAGGTGTACTTTTCCTCTCGCCAGTAGCAGAGGGGTTGTTATATTGATACACAAGAATCTACCATTCCAATTAAAAAAGTGTATAAAAAATAATTACGGAAGATTTGTGATTATAAATGGTGTCTAACATGGCAAAGAAATTACTATTATGAACCTTTATTGCCCACCTAACTATTCCCCAGACTTCTTAACTAAAGCATTCTCAGAATTTGCAGAAGTAACCTCGCCCAGGGCCGGTTTTAGCTATGGGCAATGTGGGCGACCGCCCAGGGCAAAAAAACTCGCCAATTTTCTATACCGCTCATCAAGTTAGCGGAGTGGGCGTGGGGGTGTGCTGGAGGTGTTGGGGGTGTTGTTCGCCCAGGGCGCAAATGTAGCCAGAAACGCCGCTGACCTCGTCATTGGCCTTGGTGGGAGGTGACCTTAATTGTTTACTTAATCCTCGAATTGATAGACATCCCCCATGAAAATTCTCCTCTGTCAAACCAGGCTAAGGCCCTCTTATCGACTTGTGGGGAAATCAACTTGGTTGATACATGGCAAGTATTTCATCCGTTTGATAGAGAAGTCACCTTTTACTTCTCTCCTCACAAATGCCACACACGGATTGATAATTTTTTCGTACCCCAGTCTGTAATGCAATTTGTGTCTTCCTGCTCAATAGGCAATATTGTGATTAGTGATCATTCAATTGTGCTCCTTGAATTGTCTCTTGACATAGAGTCTGCAAGAAGTAAACGCTGGAGATTCGACCTGCGTCTCCTGAAATATGACAAATTTCCATGGCCGCAGACATTACCAATGGCTATAGGTCTGACAACTTCCCACTTCGCATTGCTTAACATGCCAAGGCTGCCCTCTTAGTCCCGCTCTTTTTGCCCTTGCAATAGAACCTCTTGCTGAGGCTATAAGGCAAGATTCTGACATAATTGGCATAAATGTGGGTGAGATCCAACATAAAATTTCTCTTTACGTGGACAACGTTTTGCTTTATGTGCTGGAGCCTGAGACTTCTGTTTCACGTCTAGTTGATGTAATTACTTTGTTTGGATGTTTTTCAGGTTACAAAATCAATTTCTCAAAATCTTTAGCTATGCCAATGGGACGTCTTAGAGATAGAATTGACACACTACCATCATTCCCATTTAAATGGTCCATAACAGGTTTTGTTTACCTGGGTATTCATATCACACCTTTATTTTATGGAATGTATAAGGCCAATTTTAACCCCCTCCTAGACTCCATAATGAGGGACCTGGACAGATGTGCTCCACTCCCCTTGTCATTGCTTTGTAGATTTTCTATTATTAAAATTAATATTTTACCAAGATTGTTATACCCCCTAAAGATAATCCCATTTCTCTTGTTAGGCAAGGTACTAAAGATGCTTAATGGCTGGCTGAGTGACTTCATTTGGAACAAGAGAAAGCCCAGGCTAAAAGTAGCGAAACTACAACTTCCCAGTTCGAGGGGTGGTCTAGATCTTCCCAACATCAGATGGTATCAGCTGGCATCCCATTTGAGATTTATAGCAGACTGGGTCAAGGAGGAACCTACCTCTGATCTGCTGAGTCTCGAAAAGTCACAGACCTCAGGCTCCCTTGTTAGGCCTTTTGGCCTTCAAGGACTTGAAATCAGCCAGGAGCCATTGTAAAAATAACCCTATAATCTGAATTACTTTAAAAGCATGGTTTATTACACAAAAGCTTGAAGGGAGGTCTGCTCTAACATCTTCATTGGTTCCAATTCAGGGCAATCCTAACTTCTTACCAGGCATGGTGGATGGTGGGTATGGCACTTGGACATCTCAAGGGATAAAAAGGATGCATGATTTGATTCAGGGTGCATCCATGTTGTCCTTTGCACAACTTCAAGAAAAGTATAATCTTCCCAGGCATGACTTTTACAAATACCTTCATAAACAGGGGAACTACTTATAAAAGAGGTGCTGGCTTATAATCCCCCAACTTTGAGACCCCTGTTAAAATGAAGGATTATCTGGCTACACCTCCACAGTTTGTCCGGTGAGAACAAAGAATATGATGGTGACCACTCTCTGTTCTTCTAAATTGTTTATTCAAGAAATGGAACAGTAGTTTTATATGTGTGTGTGTGTGTGTGTGGTAACTGCAAAGACAATAAGAAAAGTATGTAAACAAATATGAAATTTTAAACATCTGAAATAGTAATGAATAAAACAGTATGAATAATGACATATATGATGATGAAGTGAGACAGGTGATAAAACACAGAAACACCACACGTGATAAATTGAACAAACAAAATATAGTACTCACTTCTTATGGACGCACACAGAATATGAAAAGAAAAAAAAACACCATCAAAAATCTGAAAATGAGTGATAAATCCTGAACTCGAATGAAAAAGAGTGCCAGCAGTGTCTCCCGTAACCGCAACTGAAAAGAAAGGAAAAAAAAGAAAAAAAAGAGCCTGCAAAAGGTCACTTCAATTAAGGCACTTAATTGCCGAACTGTCATTGGTCCAGGCGGTCATGGGCAGCGCATGCACACTGAATGGTGCATGATCTATGTAAGTTGGTGACCTACTGAACAGCCGCCCCCAATTTTGTGGAGCAAAATTGAATCAGTTCAAGGTCAGCCAGGAGTGTCTTGTGGGAATGCTGGGAGTCTGATAAGCCGTGCCACTGATCGTGTGTATGACTTGTCCTTTACTTGGATCTGAGCAGTCCGCACTCGACCATCAACACCAGGAATAACAGCAATCACCTTTCCAACTGGCCACATGGCACGTGGGAGCTGCTGGTCGACTATAAGGACAATTGAACCAACAGTTAGATCGTCCCTTTCCTGTTGCCATTTGGAACGGGTTTGGAGAGAGGGCAGATAGTTCCGGATGAAGTGGATCCAGAATTGATCAGCCAAAGCTTGGCACTGTTTACATCTGCGACAGCTGAGGAGCTCTATATCTGAATAGATGACCTGTGGTGTAGATGGGTCAGGCCGCCCCATCAGCAACATGTTGGGAGTGATTGGATCTGGGTCTGCAACATCAGATGAGGTGTAACCCAGGGGCTTGGAGTTGACGATGCTCTCGACCTCAATGAGTATAGTTCTCAAGACTTCCTCTGTGACAGAGATCCCAGCGTGGTATGTAGGGTGGACTTGATGGTACGGATCTCACGCTCCCAGGAACCTCCAAAGTGTGGAGCATGAGGAGGATTGAATTGGAAATGAATCTGTTGACTTGCAAGTTGTGACTGTAGAGATGGGGTGAGTGAGCTGAATGCCTCTTTGAGTTCTGAGCTGCCACCCTTGAAGTTTGTTCCCTGGTCGGATAGTAGCTCATATGGCTTTCCCCATCTTGCAATGAAGTGACGGAGTCCCATCAGGAATGAGTCAGTGCCCATACTAGCTAAAAGATCAAGGTGCATGGCATGGGTGGTCAGGCATTTGAACACTATGCCCCATCGTTTCTCTGTTCGCCGCCCAATCTTGAAGAGATATTTCTGAGATGCCAAGAGGTCAAATTACTCTGGGAAGCAGTCTCTCTGTACCTTCCTGAATAGGGCCAGTTCAGCTTGCTTGTAATCCTCTGCTGTTGGATTTGAGGCTGTAGCAGCCCCATGACGTGCTCGAACTGAAGCCTCAAGCAGCTCACTGAAGTTGCTGAAGGTGCTGATATCAGGCAGACAGGGATCAGATGGCACAGAGATGTGTCCACAGAAGCTGACTTTGCGAAGTTCAGCTGAATCATCAGATAAGGAGATGTCTGGAGTTGCAGGCCAAGATGCTTCATCTTGATGCAGGAATGTAGGTCCATGACTCCAGCAGTTGTGGCCAAGGAACTGATAGATTTAATCCCCGAGTTATGTCATCAGTGGGGTTGTCTCTTGAGTTGACATACCGCCAGACACTGCCCTCAGTCATCTCCTGAATGCCTGCCACTCTGGCACCAACGAATACCTTATAGCGGCAAGACTGTGACTGCAGCCAGGTGAGGACTGTGGTAGAGTCAGTCCAATAGGTGATGCTTGAGATGGAGAGGGTGAGCTCCTTCCTCAGGACAGCAGCAAGCTGGGCACCAGCGTGAGCAGCACAGAGTTCTAGCCTCGGGATGGATTGCTGACGAACTGGAGCCACTCTGGATCTTGCTGCTAGGAACGCTACTTGGATGTAACCTGCATGATCCACTGTCCGGAGGTAGGCTACGGCTCCATATGCTTTCTCTGATGCATCTGAAAAGATATGAATACTCTGAGTGCAGGTTGAAAAGTCAGTCTCTGGGCTCACATAACATCTGGGAAGTGAGATGGCAGGGAGTTGATGAAGTTCGCTCTCCCATGCATGCCACTCCTGGAGTAGGTCAGTTGGTAGTTGTGGGTCATCCCAATCTCTTTTCTTACTCCAGAGGCGCTGCACCAGTATTTTGGCTTGGGTGGTGTAAGGGATGAGCAGTCCAAGGGGGTCGTACTGTCTGGCCAAGACTCGATAGATGTTACGCATAGTGGGCTCAGGATGCTCAGTGTGGCGTAGCTGGTAGGTGATGGTGTCAGAAGTACAGTGCCATAGTAGTCCTAGGGCTCGCTCTGGTGGGTCAGTCCCATCTGGAAATAGCCAGAGTTCCTGCTATCTGATTTCAGTTCTGGTGGAAGATGACTGATGATGGCTGGCACATTGGTAGCTCACTGGCGTAGCTCAAACCCGCCTGTGAGGAGAAGTTGCTGCAGCTGTTTGACAATTTGCTCTGCTTCTGATATGGAGGTGAAGCTCTGCAGGAGATTGTCGACATAAAAGCAGTTCTCCACTGAATGACGAGTTCCTTCACCTGGGCTACTGTGATCCAAGACATGGTTCTGAAATACGAATGTGGCACAGCAGGGACTACATGTAGTGCCAAATGGCAGCACCTGCCATTCATAAACATCAGGGGCCTCATGTACGAATACTTGCGTGGATTTCCTACTAAAACTTGCCGTACGCCAGAACCCGAACTGTCGTACGCACAAAAAATTCAGATGTATCAAAGTGTGCGTTCGCATGGATCCAAGCACGTTTCTTTTGTACATCCCAATCAACGGGAATTGACGCACGTGCAACTCCTCCCTGTCCACGCCCCATTTACATATGCAAATCTATTTAAATAGGCCCTGGACCTGAGATTCACCTCTTTGTCCGATGAGATAACGGGATGAACAAAGGAAAGAAAATGAATTTCACAGAGTCTGAGCTCGAGATTCTAGTGAATGAAGTGGAGATTCTGTTTGGTTCCCTGTCAACAGGGATAAATATGACCAAAAAAAGACGTGAGTGTACGGAGCCCCAAAGGGACATGGTGAAAAGAAAAAAGGGACATGGTGAAAAGAAAAAAATGGAAGTGTTTCTGGTGTGCACAAGAAAGTTTCTCGTGCGCACCAGAAACTTTCTCGTGCGCACCAGAAAACTTTCCGTCGCACCAGAAACTTGCCCACTAAAAAGTTTCTGGTGCGCACGAGAAAGTTTCAAGTGCGCACGGGAAAGTTTTCTGGTGAGCACGAGAAAGTTTCTGGTGCGCACAAGAAAGTTTCTGGTGAGCACAGAGAAAGTTTCTGGTGCGCACGAGAAACTTTTCCTAGTGCGCACCAGAAACACTTCCATTTTTTTTTCTTTCACCATGTCCCTTTAGGGGCTCCGTATGAGTGGGAGCGTGTGTGTGAGGCTGTAAATGCCGTGGGATCCGAGCAGCGCACACACAAGTGTGGACAGGTGTGGACAGGTGTGGCGCTGTGGCTGACATTTTACGCCCGCTTTTACTGACAAGAATACTGAACACAGGGAGACAATCAGGGGCTTTAGAAAGCTCTGCAGCTCTAATTTCACCAGCAGAAAATAAAGAAATCAAAAACATGATATTTGAATGCACAATGCCCAAATATGCATGGCACACTGGCACGGCGTCTGGGTGATAAAGAGTTTATTTGTTTAATTGTTTCGTATGTAATCCAGCGTTACATACGGAGCAATTAAACGAATAGAAGCCACCCATCGCGCACCGTGCCAGCCTCCACCTGTTCCCAACCATGCTGTTAGTCATAATGAATGAGTCGGGCGTGAACCAGGCCACTTGCCACGATGTTAGTTAGCTGCATTCGCCCATCACATGATTTGAACATTGATGGAATTAAAATTTTTCCTACTTAGATAAACAGCTCCCGCTGGAATTCCCCGGTTGCCAGGAACCCCAGCGTAGTCAGCAACAACCCCGAGCTACTCGCCGGCCCCCGTTGCTCTCTCTGGCGGCCGCAAGCTCTGCGCACACCCAGTAAACTGGCCTTGGTAACCGAAATCGCTTATGAGCCAATTATCATGGTTTGGCAAGT
Organism: Larimichthys crocea; assembly: GCF_000972845.2. Taxonomy (NCBI): domain Eukaryota; kingdom Metazoa; phylum Chordata; class Actinopteri; family Sciaenidae; genus Larimichthys; species Larimichthys crocea. Next base: position 17,221 of record NW_020853495.1, read on the forward strand.
AAATCCTTGCGTTCCTTAAATCGTCACGTTGCAAGGTCCTCTAACAACGCTAACGCTGCCATTTGTTAATATCATTTTCTTAATCACATTACGCATGCTTTATATCCACCCAAATAATTGCAAACAGTGGGGTGTTAATGGTTCATAAGTGTGTCTCTGATGTGCACATCACTCTGATACTACTTGTTTTCACATTATTAACAGTTGCCCAGCGTCCCTCTAAGTGTCCGCCAAAGGAACAATAGCTGTAGAAATGTGCGTACGACAGATAAATTGGCGTGGGGCCGCACATTTTCTACGATTGTTTCACGTTTGATACTTTGAACGTGAGCGTGGGAAAGGATCGTACGCCACTTTTTTTGTGCGTAAGCAAGCTTTGTACATGAGGGCCCCAGGTGATGTGCTGCGAGCTGTGTCACGCCAGAGGAATCGAAGGAATGGTTTGTCCTCGGGCAAGAGGCGGACCTGGGGGAAACATCCCTTTGAATATCACTGCTGACTGCATGGATATCTCTGAAACGGGCAGCACACCGACAGAGTGGATCCTAGGGTAGGTCCTGGAAGAATATGTTCATTCAAGCTGGCACCTTGATGCTGCGATGAACAATTGAACCGATGCGATCCTTCACGTTATGTCGGACCATATGATGAGGTATGTACCAGGACTACGACGCTGGCTTGGTTTCACTTTGAGTGTGTTCTTGATGTAACCAGCCCACCAACAAATTCTTAATCTCCTGGCTGTAGGTTTCTGCTTTAGCAGGATTCTAGAAGTGTTTTTTCAGTCCAACATGCAGAAGACCCAGCACCGACTCCTTGGTGTGCTGAAGGGGGGAACATTCTTTTTCCCCTTAGCAGGGGTTAGCATATCTCTGATGCCATCTACTTCCACTCTGATAGTTTCTCTTCCAGAATCCTGACTGCTGCTGTGTTTTGCTTAGACTGTATGATGAGCTTCTCATTCTGATACGGGCAGGACATCCATCTGCCACGTCTGGTCACATGACTGAGGAGTTCAGCAGATGGAGTCAAGTGTTTGGTAAGCCACACTGAGGGGTGGAGGACTGGTGCTTAAGTACTTGGCAGGACCTTAAGTGTCCAACCAAGTAGTGTCTTGAGTGCAGCTGGTCCACCTGGAGGTCCTAAGTGCACAGGCTCGACTGGACTGAGGAGATGAGGATAGTCTGAGCACGGTTGTGCTTGATTGAATGAGTGGAGGGGCAGACCTCTGAGATGACGGTACACCTTCTGCAGGTGTCGATGGGATGAGAATGTTTGAAAGACCGAGATCTATGGCAGTGAATGCCCCATGTATCCTAACCGTTTCTGAGGGTGAAAGGCGGAGGATACAGAGAAGGAGACTGACCTGCCTGGAACTGTACTGATGTCTTGACGAATCATTCTGAGGGCAAGGTCCTCACTCGGACCCTGAAGGCCCAATTCATGAGCAGCACTGTGGAGGAGGATAGTGCGCTCTGACCCATCATCCAGAATGGCATATGTTTCAATCCTCCTTTTCCCATTGTAGAGTAGCACTTTAACCATCTTCACAGCAGCACACAACTAGTCCTCCATGAGGGATCGTAGGTGTACGTCACTGGCTGTATAGGTCCTGGCTGGTGTCTTTCTGGTCTGATGGGTACTATGCATTAACATCATGTATACTTCCAAATGAACTTGGTTGCATGCTGACATTTGCTCTTGAGATGCACTGTGCTGCTTGATGCCTCTATTCCACATCTTCGTCAGCACCGTTTATTAGTCCTGATCCAGCTGCTTTCTGCTCCTTTGTGAATTTCTTGAATTCTGAGCACTGATTGAAGTAATGCCATATCATCACAGAGGGGCAATACTTCTTGGGCTTCTCTGAATTATTGATCTGGGGTCTTGGTTGTGTAGAAGATTCTGGTTCCTTGGCTGGTGGGTCGCATCCAAGCAACACTAGGTGGAATGAGCTGCAGACTTCGGTTTGACCTTGACACCTCTCTGGTGGTCAAGACGCAAACTTTGAATGGTCGGGAGGAATATCTCTGTACATCATCATCTTGGATGCGGACCTCAATTCAACCAATCAGAGAAATCCAGCAAATTAGGGACGGGGTGGAATTGGATTGATGAAGCGCTTGAATTGTGCTCTCAGGTCATGTGGAGTTTGGACAGAAGGCGTGAGAGTGGGGACCTGCACCCGCTCCGTTCCTCCTCTTTCCCCAGTTGATCTAGCATCCCTACTAGTGCCCTCACTTTCAGTGCAAATAGCCGGAATCTCTTCCGTTAACCACTCTTGACTGCAGCTCCGTCATAACCTCATTGATACGCTGCAAGGCCAATTTGTGAGGCTGCATATAAAGCTCCGTCAGTGAGGCCATATATTGCTGTAGGGATACATACTATTGCTGTGGAGTCAGCAATGAGGAGTGCGTCTTCAAGCTTGGGATGGTCGACAAGAATCTGGTATTTGAAGCGCTCAGTAGCATCAGCAGGTAGGTTGTGTCACACTATCTTCAAACGAGCAAACTGACAGGGTCATCAGCAGTGAAGTGTGGGATGTTAGGCTTTGGGCCACGATATGTAATCTCCATGAGCTGGAGAGTGTGGTGATTGTAGCTTCTCCATCCTCTTGATCTGTAGTGGCCAGTGCGATGGGTCCCCAGATGAGTGATGGAAGCGAGATGATTGGCCACGCGGGAGAGTGTATGGCTCTGCATAGTCTGGTGTGAGCACTGAAGGTGCTCCAGCATGATCATAGTTTTATGTTCATACCCTTGAGATCGATCAGTAAGCTCAGTAACTATGGAGGGTGATGATACTGATGTGTGACATCTGCATGAATGAGTCCTGAGGTGCAGAGCTGTTCAGGAGCGGAGCGGTATGACACTGGCGGTGGCGGAGGAAATGGCTCACCAGCTTGATGTGGATGCAGTGGAGGAGATGAGTCCGGCCATGGCACATCCCGAAACTCCTCCTCTGGTCGACCGAAGGCTGTCTGGCATTAACAGTGGAGTTGATACACCGTTCTGGAGCGGGGCCTCGTGATGGAGGCACCGCTATCCTCAAACTGGGGCTGCCTTTGATGGAGACCATCATAACGGGAAGCGAATTGCTGAGCAGCTGTTGTGTTGTGGTGGAGAGCACTTAAGAGGTGTCTGCATCTCTTGCCTGAGCTGATTTTGTCCTCTCTCATGTCTCTCAGTGCTGACAGGACTGCTTCTGATGCGAGGCTGCTTGAGATGTCTGTTCATGAGGTGGGACTTCAGATGCAGGATGGATATGCTATCTCTCTCAGTGGATGATCATAGAGTGGTTTTGACTGGAC
>NW_020853496.1:0-659 GCF_000972845.2 Larimichthys crocea
CTGACCGAGGGCCGCAGTTCTCCTCAGTTTTTTGGAGAGAGTTCTGCTCTCTCATCGGGGCCACGGCCAGCCTGTCATCCGGGTTTCATCCTCAATCTAACGGCCAGACGGAGCGGAAAAACCAGGAGATGGAGGTGGCTCTCCAGTGTATGGTCTCCAGTCACCGCTCTCGTCGCCGTGGGAGGGGCATCCAGTACCTGGTTGACTGGGAGGGATATGGTCCAGAGGAGAGGTCGTGGGTCCCCGCCAGCTACATCCTTGACCCTCAGCTCATTACTGACTTCCACCGGCAGCACCGGGACCAGCCCTCCAGGATACGCCCGTCCACTGATAACCCCCGCCTGAGCGCCTCTGGTGCCCCACCCATCCCCGGCCCTAGCGAGGTGGACCCGCCATCGTCCTCTGTGGACCCCCTCCACCCACCCGGTTGAGGACCTCGCCGAGTCTGAGGAATATTGAGGAGGTTCCTCCTGGGGCCGCCTCTCCCTGCACTTGTGCCATCATTTTGGGACGTCAGGAGACGTCCCTTGAGGGGGGGGTTCTGTCACAATCCACTCCGGTCCCCTGCTTGCTTTTCCCTCTTACCTGCACCCAGTAACTTTCCACTCACCTGTCAGCCCCGCCTCCTCATCAATCATCATGGTTTCTCCCGCCTCCCA
>NW_020853497.1:0-567 GCF_000972845.2 Larimichthys crocea
TATAACTATATATTTATATTTTAATTCTTTGCATCATGGCTGGGACAAATTATGATTCAATAACCCATGTCTTTAATATCCTCAGCTAAGATGTGGATAGGCTGTTATAATGAGGGAATGTGAAACAGACTCATGTCTGTCGCCTTAACTCGATCCTAACAGCACGCTGAGTGTCAGTCCAGACTTAACATCTCAGGCAGGAGGACCAAGAGCCAAAAATCCATCGTCAGCTCAGTGCGGCCTGTGTGGTTCTTTGCTGCTGCTCATCTGTGAAATCTGAAAACAATGTTAGTTTGTTTCAGCTTAATACTGCACAATGCACTGAGCTTTTGTGTGTCTTTGGTTAATTAAGCCGTCTAACAGCACCATAAAATACAAAATATTCATAAGAGAAAGCTGACACTTCTTCAATCTGATTTATTACTTTATTAAAGTTCACATCCAGTGGACTTATTAGTATTTATTTAGTTATATATAGTTTCATATTTTTGGGATGACTAATATTTAAGCACATTCTGAATGCCTAATCAGATTGCTTGGTCAGAATATTTTGCATATGATCCCTGA
>NW_020853498.1:0-1585 GCF_000972845.2 Larimichthys crocea
GACAAGTTAGTGGCAAAGAAGAGTTGCAACATTAGTAGCCCTGTTTCCATACACATGTACATCAGCCCAGTTAGGCAGGGATTCTCATCTCCATTACAACGTGCTGCATACTTCTTCGAAAGTGTGTCTTTAACTGGTGATGAGTCTTGAATCAATGACTTTAAAAGCAGTTATCTCTTTAGCACTGTTTGCTATTGCACTGTGCAACGGTTGTTGGCAGCCAGCTACTCATCGCCATGCATTTTCAGGCTGTCGTTTAAAGGATTTCAAGAGAATGGCAACTGAAGAAACAAATATTGTGCTTGTATATCATTGAATTCATCGATGGAAATTTTCTATACAATTCAAATACATAAGTGCCATCCATTTAAATTACATAGTTTTGATATAAATTAACTTATAAACTTAATGTGAAGCAAGTATTATGATTTATGTAATAGTACTAATAAACTCAATGTGCTTCCACTACACAGTAGTGTAGTAGTAGCCAGGTTTATGCATTCAGTATTAATAAAGCCAATGTGTTTGCTCAAACCCAACAGAGAAAATATCAGTCAGTCTTATTACTTGCTTCACTTTAAGCTTGTTAGTTGATTTATTAATAATTTAATAATTTATATTAAACCTATGTAATTGAATTGAAATGGATGGAAATTTTCTATGCAATTGAAATACACAAATGACCTAAATATTTTTTTGAGTGTACTTTATTCAGGACATCTTGACATAAAAATATGTATTTGTGACTCATTACATTTTCATTGAGTTCTGGACTGAACCAACCAACCAACCAATGCCAGCCTTACTGTTAAATGTTCAATGTTTAATTAAGTTAAATGGACACACACATTGACCAAAGTACCACATCACTGTAAGTCAGGCTTTTTAAAGCAATTCTTAATTGGAAAGGGAGTCATCTATCTGTAATCGACCAATGATCTTTGAGAAAGAGAACAAAAATAAATCCATTCAGTCTTCAAACTTTTATTCATATCACAAATTGTATTGGAACATAAAGACAAGTATTAGAGCAGTGGAGAAGCCTCAGCTTAGTGTTAAGGCCCGGTTACAGCTCATTTAAAACCACAACGGTCTACTGTAAAATCAATTCATTTCAATAGAATTCCTGTGATCGGTGGATTTACTGACAGGGCCTATTCTCTGATACTGAATGATGAGACAGGTTTGAATGATACCACACTGGGGAAATTCACTACCACTAATATTAGAAGAAAAATGGACTTCATCCATGTCACTATCACCAGTTTAGGGCTGCTGTGAGAACCGTAAAGCCTTAGAGTGACACACAAACTGTATAGCTGTAGCATTCCCAGAGCTCTAAATGTTAAATGAGGAAAAAGAATGAGATGGAAACTAATTCACAAGTCAGAAAATCAATTGCAGTGTTCTGCCTGAATGAGAGTCCAAGTTTTTTAATGGCTTTGAGTGTTGAGTTTGAATCTTCTTCCCTTGGGACAGCAGCTGCCCCGCTTAGTGAGGAGTCTTAATCTCCTGACAAAGTAAATCATTAATTTTGAATTATTAAGTAGTGCAAAATATAACACACACACCTACACACACACAC
>NW_020853499.1:0-769 GCF_000972845.2 Larimichthys crocea
GTGGTGGGCGGATCGATCCAAATATTGATAGAATCAATACCAAGTCGGTATCGGATCGATGCAACACTGGTGAGTTCGATTCTTTACTCTCTTTACTCGCCAAAGAGGAAACAGCCAGGTCGCCGGACTCGCCACTCCTGTGTCAGCACAGAGCAGGCACACTTTGCGCTCCCTCCACCCTCTTGTGTTTAGATGTTGCGCCGTCACGTCACGTCAACATAGTATGGATACCAAGTCGGAATCGGTATTGGATCGATACTAGCCTGGTGAGTTCGATTCTTTACTTTAAGTTTCGCTCTTGTTTGCAATGCTGCGGTTTCGGCAAAGAGGAAACAGCCAGGTCGCCGGACTCGCCACTCCTGTGTCAGCGCAGAGCAGGCACACTTTGCGCTCCCTCCACCCTCTTGTGTTTAGATGTTGCGCGGTTACGTCACGTGAACTCGTATCGATACCAAGTCAGTATTGGTATCGGATCTATACTAACCTGGGGAGATCGATTCTTTACTTGAAGTTCCGCTCTTGTTTGCAATGTTGCGGTTTCAAAGAGGAAACAGACAGGTCGCCGGACTCCGCCACTACTGCAGAGCAGGCACACTCTGCGCTCCCTCCACCCTCTTGTGTTTAGACAAGAGGGTTGTTGTTTTTGTTGTTTAGAATTTTTATTTAATTTTTGTATTATAGTTTCTCAACAGAAACTTGTTTGCTTTAATTTCTTTACTGGTTTTCGAGCACTTTTTATTTAATGATAAAGCATTTTCTATTTAATTAT
>NW_020853500.1:0-1019 GCF_000972845.2 Larimichthys crocea
ATTTTCATGATCTTAAGTGTTTTTTTGTGATGTTTCCTTTTTTTTTTATTATTAAACAGTTAAAACCCAGGACAGAATTAGGACAAAAGTTATAATGAAAAAACAGAAAATGCTTTATTATCAAAAAAATTTTTCAGAAAAATCTTAAATAAAAAGTACTCGCAAACCAGTAAACAAATTAAAACAAACAAGTTTCAAGTTAAAATTCTCAACAACAAAAACAACAACTGGTGAAAATTGGGCTTATGGAAAATTGTCTGAAAGGTACAAAAACAAGTCCTAACCTTGCTTGCAACACTAACCATACGTTAGCAGCTTATTAATTGTTTTCTATGTTTGATGTAGAAAATATGACGTGAGTGTGGAGGCTTGTTTAAAGGAGCTTCGTTGAGTAATAAAAAAAGTTACGTAATGAGTTTTGTCATTGAGTAACTGCTTTTTTCAAGTAGCCAGCCCAACACAAACCAAATCAGACATAATGTTTTATTTTATTTCTTTCCTGGAGCTTTCGGATCACCGTCTGAATTTCATTTGATTTTCACTGTAGCTGTGAGTTGCCCATTTATTTCTTTTATTTACACCGCACATAAAATAATCTAACTTTTACAGAGTGAACACACTACATATTCATGTCCTGTTTAGAGTTACTAAACAGTATGCAACAACTAAAACATCCCATTTGTAATGCTACATCTTTTTGAAATGATTGTTTTTGTTGTAGATTTTCAATTTCCGTCTCCGGGTGTCACGTAATTGACCGTAACATACACAGTACAATAGAATTTAAATACAGTTGTCCCTCGCTATAACGCGGTTCACTTTTTGCGGACTCGCTGTTTTGCGGATTTGTTTAGTGTAATTTTGCATACTTTTTTTTTTACAGCGTACTATGCAGTATGAACGCGCATTGTGTTCTGCGTCCTGATTAACTAAGGGAGTACTGTACAAAATGCGTGTAAAAAGGTGTATAAAAGTGTGTGGTTAGGAGTTTTATGGCCTTAAAACATATATAATAATTG
>NW_020853501.1:0-580 GCF_000972845.2 Larimichthys crocea
CACACCTGACACACCCACTATCTGCACCCCTGAATGCAGGGACGGACTGGCAATCTGGGGTTGTTGGGGGCTGCTCTGGTCCAAAATGCCAGGGCCGATTTTTTTTGTCCCAGTCCGCCCACGCTGTAATGTCAACCCACACTTGTAAATGATCAGCGAACCATCATCGCTTTGCTCCATCTTTCTGCCACAGAGAACACTTTGAGATCTCTTGAAAAAATATAAGTCCAAGAACCCTGTCCCTCTCTCTGCTTCTTATTCTGGTGCTAGTGTGGTGGTGGAGTGGAGTGTGTGAGGGATTATTGTGCTCAGTACATTCATCAAGCTACTCAGGGGGAACGCAAAAGAGTGACAGACAAATATATTACAGTGTCATAGACATCACAGACAGCGTGCATAACAAGGCAGGACACCTATTTAAGACAAAGCAGAGCCGGTGCTTTTCAGGAGAAGCGTGGCATTTCTGTAGAGTCCCTCTCTCCGGGGAGGAGAAGCCGGGGTGGGGGAGGATGGAGCTTGTTAAATTACTGTAGGTATGACTATGGCACTGCTGTAGCATTTATATATATATATATATTTT
>NW_020853502.1:0-743 GCF_000972845.2 Larimichthys crocea
GTAAACATATCTAATATAATATGATATGTATATATATGTTTTAAAGCAGAGTGAAGTCCGGCAACTATTATGTTGCTTTTCAGCCAAGCCCCCACATTGACTGAGGTTTAAGGCCAGACTGCTGCTTCACCTGAGCCAGTTTACCAAGGCTGTTGACAAATGTGTTGACTTATACAGTTGAACTACTATGTAGCTGAAGATTGTCCCTTTCTATGTATATGTTTGATTGCACCTTACTGACATTTGTGAACCTGAACCAACTGAATCTGTGTCTTGTGTCTTTTTGGAGTTATGTTTGTTTATAGGCAAAGTCCGAGGGATATGCACCCTTCCTTGATTTGTGTGCACAAGTGTTGGTTCCTATTTGGGTCTGTGATAGAATCTCCCCGCAGTAAGTACCCTGTCCTGCCTATTGTCGTAGCAATTTTATCCTCTGTATTTCATGTCAAGCCATTTGCTATTTATATATTAGCAGTTTTAATTATTTTAGTATTGTGAAATAAAATAACTTGGACTAATCTGGCAGTTTCTCCTCTTGTTTTTCAGGTCCATTGCCATAGTTCTCTTTTTAAAATAAATATTCCTTGAATTGAACGCACGTCTCCCGCTCTTTTTGAACCCTTTAAAACTTGTGTCCACACTCAGACGGTTGGTATCTAGGGCTGATAAAGCTCTCTTCTGTCGATTTGCCCCCCCTTTGTAACCTGGGTGGTGTCACACGATGTTACGTAAGTGGAAGAATG
>NW_020853503.1:0-700 GCF_000972845.2 Larimichthys crocea
ATATTTTTTCAGGGCTACAACAACCGAAAAAAACAAAACAAACAATCATGGGTCATTTTGTTTTTACCTGTCGCTGACAGTACAGGAAAAGTACTCATGTCTTTACTGAATGAAGTACAATTAGTCTAAAAATACTTTACGACTAAACGTCCTGAATTCAAAATCCTAAGGAAGTAAAAGCATAAAGTATTTTTAGCAAAATGTAGAGAAACTAGCAAAAATGAAAGTACTCAAACTGTGGTACAAGTACCACTGGTGGTATCCCAACTCCCTTTGAGTGGTACATCGAGGAGTCTCTAAAATATACTGTATATTATATTTTAATAAATGTAATGTATCTATCTAAGAATATCATTGTTGTATATGATTGTCTTCATGTAAAAAGTAACTTAAAGTGTCAAATTGAAGTAGAAGCTACAATATTTGCCACTATGTAGTAAAATAAACAACACAAAATGGAAATATTCAATTAAAGCACCAGTCACGCCAAATAATTGTACAATTATTTGAGCAAATGTATTCAGTTACTTTCCACCACTGGTGATAGTGTGAAGTAAAATCACTTTATCAATCAATCAAATCAGATTTTATTTGTATAGTCCAAAGTCACAAAGTGCATTTTCCTCTGAGGCTTTACAATCTACAGGGAGTGACACCCTCTGTCCTTAGACCCCCTTTATGTGTTTGTTTCGGAAATAAC
>NW_020853504.1:0-768 GCF_000972845.2 Larimichthys crocea
TCTGGGAGAGAAAAAACACAAACACTATCATCTAAGATGAGTCGGCAAATCTGTCCGTTAAAGCTACATTATTTTAACGTAATTGTTTTGTGTATGACATCTTGAAATGTCTTCTCGAATTTATAGTCCAAAATACTAAAATATTCACTTTATAACCATGTTAAACAAGTACAAGAATCAAATCCTGATGTTTGAGAAGCTTGGACCAGACAATATTTTCCCTTTTAGCTTCAAAATGGCTAAATTATCAAAATAGTTGTAGATACTACTAACTACTCGTTAGCTGCTTGGGTTAGCTAACTACTTGTTAGCTGGTTAGAGTAGCTACCTATTTGTTAGCTGGTTACATTGCTAAGTACTTGTTAGTTGGTTGGGTTGGTTAACTACTTGTTAGCTGGTTACATTGCTAAGTGCTTGTTAGTTGGTTGGGTTGGTCAACTACTTGTTAGCTGGTTAGAGTACCTACTTGTTAGCTGTTTGGGTTAGCTAACTACTTGTTAACTGGTTACATTGCTAAGTACTTGTTAGTTGGTTGGGTTGGTTAACTATTTGTTAGCTGGTTACATTGCTAACTACTTGTTAGCTGCTTGTGTTGACTAACTACTTGTTAGCTGGTTAGAGTACCTACTTGTTAGCTGTTTGGGTTAGCTAACTACTTGTTAACTGGTTAGAGTAGGTACCTACTTGTTAGCTGGTTACATTGCTAAGTACTTGTTAGTTGGTTGGGTTGGTTAACTACTTGGTAGCTGGTTACATTGCTAAGTACTT
>NW_020853505.1:0-664 GCF_000972845.2 Larimichthys crocea
AATTTTTTTTTCATTATTCTTGGGATTCATTTCAGATTGTTAGTACAACATTGGCTAAAATTTCTGACATTTTACAGACTAAGAAATTACATTAAAGGCCAGTGTGTAGGATTTAATAGTATCTAGTGATGCAACCCTCTCCACTCACCCTCCTGGTCCCATGGCAGTTCGACATGGTGGCTCTTTCTAAGGCAACAAAAACACGACAATTCTTCTTTTTAGGTAATTCTACACTAATGAAAACATATTAAGGATCATTATATACAATTTCTGCCATATTCTGTGATAAGAGCTCCCTAAGTCTGGCACATTAGACTTTTAAATGGTTAATCAGTTATCAAAATTGATATTGATAATTGAAAATGATTTTAAAAAATGGTAATTTTCTTGTGTAAACATTATTGTTAGTGTATTGGCATGCATATTGATTCTCACATGATCAAAACAATTGGCTATAATCCATGAATATAACAATATTTTACTGTGTAAGGTAGTGCTACACAAACAACCTTTACCCTTTCTACTGTTTACACCAGAAGTACCTAAATGCTAGTATGGTTTTGGTTTTGGCATCTAGTGGTAGCTAACTAGTTAATTCTCTAAGGCAAGACTTAAAGGCAATGGATATAAGAAACTTTATTATTATTTTTATTATTAATAAAAA
>NW_020853506.1:0-1013 GCF_000972845.2 Larimichthys crocea
GTGGATGTGTAGGGATGGGCATCTGCGGGTCATCTCCGTGGGGAGTGCTCACGGACTCTGTCACAATCATAGCAACAGCTTTAACATCTGACGGTTCGGCTTTGGCTACTAAGGGCGAGGGAACAGCAGAGGTAACATTGTCTTGGCAGGACTGGTAGCGTTTCAACAGATTTATGTGACAGACTCTAGTCTTACGCCTTCTGTCTGGAGTACAGAGTACATAATCAGTGTCGCTAAGACGTTTTTTAACGATATACGGACCGGAGAATTTACCTGCGAAAACAGATCTGGTGATGGGCAGCAGCACCAAAACTTTATCACCTACCTTAAAACTGCGGGATACAGTGGAACGATCGTAATAGTACTTCATGGCCGATTGTGAATCACTAAGGGTGGCTAGCAAGGGTGTTAACTCGCTGAAGGCCCTCACGGAACTGTCTAACACGTGCTTTTTGTGGCCGAAAAACAAGCTGTGCAGAACTAAAACCAATCGATTCCTGCACGGCGTCACAAGCAGCAAACAAGACAAAGGGGACTCCCTCATCTCACTGTTTTTCATTCTCAACACAGTACTTCCTGAGCATCGACTTTAGCCTCTGGTGCCAGTGTTCTGAAGCTCCTTGCGATTGGGGCTGGTATGTGAAAGACATGATGTGATGCACACTTAAGCTCTTGAGTACCCGTCTGAAGAGACCAGACTTAAGATTAGAGCCCTGGTCTGTCTGGATCACTCGCAGTAATCCAAAAGTAGAAAAAAAAACTTCAGTAAAGCTTTCACTATGGCCCTAGTGGTAATCGAACGGAGTGGAATAGGCTCTGGGTAACGAGTGGCAGCGCACATAATAGTGAACAAATACTGATTTCCACTTTTAGTTCAAGGTAGAGGGCCAACACAGTCAATAATCTCTTGCTCCAATGGCTCTGCTATCACAGGAATGGGGTGTAATGGCGCAGGAGGGACAATCTGGTTAGGTTTCCCGACAACCATACACATGGCAAGCACGGCAATGTTT
>NW_020853507.1:0-926 GCF_000972845.2 Larimichthys crocea
ACAACAAATGCAATTTTCTCAGTGAAATATACAAATCAGTTGATAGTCAAAATATGTCCAAATGAGATGTTTGTTTGTATGAGATACAAAAATACAATTTAACATACGGAAGCTTGGAAAGCAAATGGATAGCCTGAAACTATTTGGGCCAATTTGGTTAACAAGTAGTAGTTTAGTTAACAAGTAAAACTAGACTCCTACTCATGTTCATGCATGGCCTCTGGTATTGTTGCTTCAACACATAGAAAAATGAAAACCATTGATGTGATGTGTTAATATGTATACCAGTAAGGCAAAAGAAACTATACACAGATGTTAAATACTGTTATAGTTCATCTTTTCTCATATCAAGTGTAGTGAGGGCTAAATAATACATAACAGAGTGCTTCTGCATCCTAAAATAAAATGGATTGATTTACTATATAATATCACAAAGGATTTGTGCTTATTTGAAACATACTGTTTTTGAACTGCTTGTAAGTCTGTTCATAGTCTATTCTTCATTAAAAGCTGTTTTCCTGTCTACTTTTCACATTTCTCTGATATGACATGCAGTCAGAGAGCCCGACTAGCTCATCAGCTAGTTTATTATTAAGTTCAATAACCCCCTGGCCCCTGCTGTGTTGCGATGTGTCGGATACAACGTGAAAGTACTCTCATTATGCTCTCATGCTGTTTTTAGAATAACAGCAATTCTGTGCGCTATTTATAGCGGCAGATTATTTAATCTGATTGAAATGAAATGAATCAAACAGTCACATTATAACATACCTTTATCTTGTGATCTTCTTTCCGTCTCGATTTTTTTTTCATCCTTCTGCACCACTCCTAAACTTTCTTTTAGGAACATTGTAATTTCCCACACCAACGAAATAACGATACCCACGATACCGCGGTTGCCGACTATGGGGTGCCGTTTGTAAAGC
>NW_020853508.1:0-1130 GCF_000972845.2 Larimichthys crocea
GTAACATACAGCAGGTCCGGTGTTTTGATTTAACGAGTGACCATGTTAACTGGTGACCGTTAGCCGAATGCGTCTGTGGTTGCCGTAGTTACGACAGCGGTTGAAACATGATGAGAATACGTAGCTGTTTTTTTTTGTTTTTTGATAAAGTAACGTAAAAAAAAACAAATAGAAAAAGAAAAGAAGGCATTAGTGTACATTTAGATAAGTGTCTTGTTTCAACACCCGTCGTAACTACGGCCACAACAGACACATTCAGCTAATCGTCAACAGTTAACATGGTCGCTCGTTAAAACGAAACACCGGTGTGGCGATCAATCCGTTTACCAGACGATACTAGGTGGCGATGACAATCGACTTGTGCCCTCTAGTGGCCACAGTGAGGAACTGCAGCATTACATTAAACTCGTCGCTAACGCGCAGTGTCATTATTAGTTATTTAACATAACAACAAAATGTAAATGTTATTGATAGATTTGTTTTAATAACAATTTAATGTAGAGAACAGTCTAGCCTTTTTTTTGCCCTCCAGTGGTCACAATGAGTAACTGCAACAGTTTTTAATAGTGATATATGGGATAGTCAAATATAAAATAGATGTGCAACACAGTATTAGTGTATACAGTAGCGCCTGCATTGGTTATAACATAACTGTTTGTTTTTCATGTGGAGTAATTTAGTGTGCTGCCCTCTAGCGGCCACAACGAGGAACGGCAAGATTAAATAATCAAAGTAGCGTCAATGCTAACGTGAAACAATGGTAATACTTCCGGCGAGTACTTTCAAAATAATGTGACCGATATTAAAATTAGCATCCAGTTATACATTTTATTTGATCATTGTCGTTACAAACTGTTTTGTTTTGTGTTTAATAACGTAGCTGGTGAAGGTGAAAGGAGCTGGAACATTAACACTTCCAGATGGCATAACATTCAGTGCTCATACATCAGCATATAATCATAACATGGACTGCTCTCGTTATTACAGCATAGTCAAACTCAATAGACTGACGAGAGTTCACTGCCCTCCAGTGGTCACAGTGATGAACTACACCACAGTGAACTTGAAGCTGATGATCACCAAAAACTGTTATTATTTATAAAAATCACACAAATAATGACTTTTAATTA
>NW_020853509.1:0-1396 GCF_000972845.2 Larimichthys crocea
TTAAATCTACAGTTTTTATTTAATTTATTTTAATTATTATTTTGTTGAGAGGAAGAAATACACTGTCAATTTATAATTGGTATCTTTATTTTCCCCATTTCTGAGCTCCATTTCTGATTTCAGCTAGACCCCCCCCAGTTTGTTCGCTGCAATCTATGTTGTTAATAATTAGACCAAGGATTTTGATTTCTTTCTTGATCTGAATATCAATGGTTTCTCTGTCAATCTCACGTCCTATCCAGACTCCTTCAGTTTTATTGAGATTAAGTGTCGCTCTGGTGCTAGTTCAAAATGATTAGATACTTAGATATAGATACTTAGACTTTTCCAGAGGGAGGACCCCCCTCATTTCTATAATCCATCCATGATATTATATCACACTGATAGTGACGAGTGTTGAACTGAATCCTATTAAAATCTTCTTGCGTGTATACTATGTAGAATCATTTTGATCAAATAATATTCAGCAATAATAAAAATAAATAAATAACAATGCATAACATTAGTTTGTTCATTAATAGCAGAATTATTATTGTTCAATTTATATTAATTTAGCTGTCAGCAGAAGAAATGTTCACAGCCACGATGAGCAGCTCTGATATGAAGTCTGGCACCATAAGCCTCGGTCGGCCATCCTCAGTGTGTTTGCTGCTTACCTAGAGAGTTAATCAGTTATACAAAGTGACCGTAAGACAGTGGGTGCGGTTTTTACTTTGAGTCTCTGAACAAACCGTGGGGCAGCTGCAAAAGGACTTTGAGTGGAGCTATTGATTCGAAAACATGTTAGGAGAGAAGAATGAGTTTGAAAGGAGGGCGCGCCTCTGCGAGGTGGTTCACGACGGGGAATGTGTGGAGGCTTTGGGAGGCTCCCAAAGCAAAATGCCGAGGGAGGATCATAGCTCTCACCATGACACTGTAACCTGAAAGTAGACCGAGGCCATAGCCTATAGGGCTCGTCGTTCTCTTTTGCACGTTCACGGTTCATGTCGGTGCACATTTCTTTTCATGCTATTGTTTTTTATCGTATTCTATAGAAAACACATCAAGGATTATAGTTCGCGTCTTTCCGAAACGGTCCAAGTGGGATGTATCAGACTTGTCGGGTTGGAGGCTCCACGGTGTCTTCATGGGGTTGTTACGTTAGACCGTAGGGGGCTCTGTCGGCTGCCTCCAGCGAACGAGTGGCCAGTGCCCCACTCTCCGTGTGTCCGATGTACGAACGGAAGACCACGATGGCGTGAGTAGTAGCTCCAGCTCCGCCGTCCGCTCCGGCAACGGGCCACGCTAGCAGGCGATCCCGGCCGGACGGCTGGGCCCGCGATCAAGAAAGACGTATCGTCACGTTCTGTGGTCCGCCATCCCCGGCGCGCCGCGGTCATGTCTCTGTCCGCCGTCC
>NW_020853510.1:0-770 GCF_000972845.2 Larimichthys crocea
GACCTTATTATCATTTTTAGCCAGCGGCCACTAGCAGTATGACAATTGGATGACTTGCCATGAAATTTTCACAATTTGGCCAACAATGTTGACATGAAGTTTGGTTTGGCAAACATTGTTCTCAATGAAGCGTATTAGCACATAGTCATTGTGAGCATTTGATACAGCACATACTGATATTAGCGTTTTTCTTAAAGTACCGCTACCCACTCTGTGCTCTACTATAGCTGCTGTTAGATCAGTTTGTAAGCCGGGCTATCCAGGCTGTAAACTAAGAGCACTGGAGAAGAGTTAGTAGCACCGGGTACAAACACTATGTGTTTTGGAATGGGGTATGGGGCGCAGGCCAATGCTGACATAGAGCGAAACTGGTGTCATGCTATAACCAGCAAGCTGGGAATGCTTGAACATAATGCCATAGGGTTAGTGAGAAAGAGGGCGATGGAAAAGAGTAAATCTGGGACTGACTTTTAGTTGTTGGTGGGAGCTTCATGAAATGAAGACTGAAAGACAGACACTGAGCTGGGCTTCTAGGTGTAATATTATCTGGGTGCTATGTTCTGTGTTGTTGCACCTACTTAAACTTTGGTTGTAAGCAAAGTGGTCGACTGACTAGTTGTTGATCATAAGTATTATAATCATAACAAATACACGTGTATAGCTGTCCATAGTTACATAGTTAACTTATATTTATCATTTAGCATATTTATCATCTATCTAAATAGGACAGTAAAACAGTATAGGCTATACACACACACACACACACACAC
>NW_020853511.1:0-866 GCF_000972845.2 Larimichthys crocea
TTCTTAAGCTGCTTAGTAAACATATTCTCCAACACAACAGCATGAACACATCGCAATGCACCTGCCAAACCACAAGAAATATAAGCTCAGCCGCTTTAACAGGTATTTAATACAAATGCAAACATTGCACACAAGCAACTAACCTGCCGTCAGCAGGACTAGCCAAGGAGCAACCAAAAAAACAAGTCAACAGTCACAGTATTATCACAGGCCTTAAACACGACCGAACACAGCCAAA
The DNA here is from genome assembly GCF_000972845.2 of Larimichthys crocea. Lineage (NCBI taxonomy): Eukaryota > Metazoa > Chordata > Actinopteri > Sciaenidae > Larimichthys > Larimichthys crocea. Next base: position 239 of record NW_020853511.1, read on the forward strand.
GCACCAAAACCATTGATTTAGTATTCATGTTAGCACAGGCAGCAGCTACTTACACTTTGTGGAGTCAAGGTGTGATGCTCCATCTCAGCAGAAAGTACATGTTTGACATCAGAACAGTAATATTACAGCAAAGTTAGCAAACAAGCACACCTGGCAGCACACCTGCAGAGTGGGCGGGGCCCAGACAGTTTAAATGGGCCGCCATGTTGAAAAGGGTGTGTTGGATTTATGTTACAACCAGGTGAAGGTGTCACATGTGAGCTCACCAGTAGTGGACATTTTTCACAGCAGCCATTTTGATATGAAATAGTAAACAAAGGTGTTTCCAATGATACTAATTAAGATCCAGTTCCATTCAGGTTAAAGGCTTTAACTGTATACTACTGCACTACATCTTAGAGGGAAATATTGTACTTCTTACTCCACTACATGTGTCTGACAGCTTTAGTTACTACTTTAACAAATTTCAATAGCCTTCCTGTTTTTGTGAGTTAAGAAAATTCTCCTACATAAATAAACTATTCTAAAACGGACTTGGATTGGCGTGGAAATTTATTGTCTCCAGTGGTGTAAAGCAGAAAGCATAGATGGTAAAGGAATGTCATATAGTCCAGTTTTCAGGAATAAG
>NW_020853512.1:0-574 GCF_000972845.2 Larimichthys crocea
ACTGCCCACGTCCACGCTGTTTCATGTTCTGCACTGAGATACCAGATGCAAATTCCTCACATGTGAAAACATGCAGAGCTGCTATGATCAACGTTTGATCAGGTAAATGTGAATATTCTCTAGTTCCTTTAGCAGGATTCAGTAATCTGAATATTGTTCAGTTTGAGGACGTCAGCTCGGGCTTTGGGACCAAACAACTCATCAATTTGTACCAAAAATAAATAAATGATTGACAGATGAATCAGTAACGAATATAGACAATTTAACTGAATAGTTAACCCTTATACTGCTGCCATACTTTAACTATGTTTACTATATATTCACATCTCAGGATATATATTCATTACTACAGCACATGTAGATTTTACCACAGGCTGTAATGTTGTTATATATGTTGTTTCATCTGGAATTGTTTGTGCATATGACAGAACAAGAACTTATAATATTTTATTTATTTAGATCTTTAAGAGTGTACAGTCTTTGATGTGTATCTGCTTAATATCTAATAGACAATTATCATTTTAATGACTTAAATCTGACCAGAAATCAGCAATATACACACACTGTGTGTTTG
>NW_020853513.1:0-549 GCF_000972845.2 Larimichthys crocea
TCTCCCCTTTGCTGATATTGTTATTTTTATACAGTAACAGCATAAGAAGAGTGCTTACCTGTTGTTGGAGGTGATGTTTATTTAACTGTTTGGCTTTTTGATGTTGAATTTTCTTACACATTTGTACTTCATTGTACCATTTTACAAACTCACATCAGGTGGCACAGAATTACTATTTTAGTGTTTTCATCATATTCTTGTATTTTTGTTTTTATCACAGTAGGATTTCTGTAAATGTTTGAAACCACAGATTTGTCTTGACGTGTACTTAATAGAATAGTTAGTAGTTAGTAGATAGTAGATAACAGAATAGTTCTTTGTATTTAATGACTTTTCATTCATCTTTTTATAGGACAAAAACCAAAAATGAGACTTCAACATTTTCAAGGTAAAGACGTTCTCTTTATTTGCTCTCTGCCTGGATCTGCTGATCGTGATACGACATGTAACCTGTACTTTGGAGAATCAAGTCATCCAGTTAAAACAGCAACCATCAGGAAGAAAATTACCTCAACTGATCAGTGGTTCTGTTATTTTACTGTCACAATT
>NW_020853514.1:0-6794 GCF_000972845.2 Larimichthys crocea
ACGTGCTGATAATGGACCCCAGTTCCACAGGAACGATGCAGCGGATACAGAGTGAGAAGAGCATCCTGGATGAACCAGACTCTCCTCTAGAGGTCAGAAATATTTAATTTTAGTCATGTCAAACCTGTCTTATTAAGTATTCGTCTGTTTGCAACATAATTTCAGCACCTCGGACAGAGGCAGTGACTTGCCTCCATTTTCTCTCGTTTCTTGTCATACATTTGTAATAATCTGGTTTCAGTTTTGTGGGTGTTCTGATTAAGTTCATTTCTTCTACTCCTCCTTTTCATCCTCATCCTCATTTTTTCCCATTTGATTATGCATACTAATTATGTGATATTTGAATAAACTGCGCCCTGTTTTTTTTATTATATAGATTTTCAGTAATGCATATAATAGATATCGCTGAACAATTTCAACTGACATTAGGTTTACTTTTCTTGCAATATCCCTCTGTGAACTCAATGGGCCGCTGTTGGTCAACGTGTTGCAGATGTAGACAGGATTTAACGCAGATCCACCCACGTCACGTCGTTATTTCAGAGAAAGAAAAGGGGAGAAAGCAGTGTTCACGGACAGATTACCTCTTAGATGGACATATTGAGTTGACGGACTATCTTCAGACTTCGTGGATTGTATATTCCTTCATCTATTTTTTTGGGATGTTATTTTTATTCTGAAGTCGATTTCAACATATTTTGTGGCGCAAAGTAAACTGTGAATAGAACAATGAGACGGCAAGTACTGGTCCTCATCTCGCTTTTGTCTCTCGGTTCCGTTCTCGGTCAAGTCAGTTACTCTATTCCGGAGGAAATGGCAAAAGGCTCTGTTGTAGGTAACATAGCACGGGATTTAGGTTTAGATGTGAAAAGGCTAAAGTCGGGTAAAGCCCGTATATTTACGGGCGACAGTGCAGAATACATTGAGCTGAGTAGAGACAGAGGGGTCCTCCTCGTGAAAGAGAGAATCGACAGAGAGTCGCTCTGCAGACAAACGACGCCTTGTGCTTTGCATTTGCAGATTATTCTTGAAAACCCAATGGAGCTTTTTCGAATCACGGTTGAGATTACCGACATCAACGACAACAGTCCCAGTTTTAAAAATGACGAGAAACGTTTTGAAATTAGCGAGTCTGCGATCATAGGATCTAAATTTGTGTTAGAAAGAGCGGTTGATGCAGACATCAGTGTAAATGGCCTGAAAAACTACAGCTTGAAACCTACAGATAATTTTGGATTGAAAATACAAAGTCATGCAGATGGAAATAAAAAGGTCGAAATGGTCCTGAACAAACCGTTAGATCGAGAGAAAGAGGAGCAAATATCATTGTTGTTAACAGCTGTAGATGGAGGTGAACCTCAGATGTCTGGTACAGTAAAGATTTACGTGACCGTGCTTGATGTAAACGACAATGCTCCTGTTTTTATACAGTCGGTTTACAAGGCAGCCATTGCGGAAAATTCTCAAAAAGGGACCACACTGACAACAGTGAGTGCTACTGATGCAGATAAAGGATCAAACGGGGACGTTTCTTACTCAGTGTCCTCCACTATGGACAGTGTATCTGACATATTTACAATCAATGAAAACGGTGAAGTTATATTGGTTGGGGAAGTTGACTTTGAAAAAGCCAAGTATTATCAAATTGATATTGAGGCTAAAGACAGTGGTGGTCTTTCTGATTCTAGTAAGATTATAGTTGATGTTATTGATATCAATGATAACAAGCCTGCAATCAGTGTACTTTCCAAATCTGATTCAATCCCAGAAAACTCTCCCCAAAATACAGTTATTGTTATGTTCAGTGTCCTTGACCCAGATTCAAGTAACAATGGTCAAGTGAACTGCAGGATAAATGGCAACATACCATTTACTATCACAACATCATCAAATGATTTCTATAGTTTAGTGACAGACAGTGATTTGGATAGAGAGAGAGCTTCTGAATATAATATCACATTGCTCTGCTCTGATGAGGGAGTGCCATTATTAATTATCATTATCGATATTGTCTAATTCATCATATCCGATATTATACAAAGAGTAATAACAAAACAATGCTGTGTATTTTGTAATGCCCTTTCTGATAGGCAGGTACACGTTGTTTAACGGTATTGATGAATGTACTGCCACGTATTCCCGCCATGTCTGCAAATAATTCACAATTGCATTTTATACACACTTCAGTAGGAACGAGGATCCCCTTTGAGATTTCACATATTACGCTATAAATAAATGTTCTTCAAATTTTATTGTGCAAACCCTCTTCAGAAAAAAAGTGCTCTCCGAATTAAAACACCCCGCTCCTTTAAATTATTTTTGTCCAATCATTTTGCGTTTACCAATCAACGTTCAAACTGTAAATCTAGCGTTTATAGTAAAGGTGGCTGTATTAAAGATATGTCTTCGGGTGGTAGGAGTGAGAAGGGGAATTTGGCTGAACCCGGAAACCATTTCATCGTGTAATGTGCCCCATACATAACTTGATTCCATTATTCACGCTTACTTTTACAGCCCAAAAGTCTTAGTGCATGCAACTTAACCTACACTTTTTAGATTACACTTCACACAAAGTATAATACAACACTTTGTGTATTCCTTGAGACTATGACAAGAGGAGAGAACAAAAAAAGCTGTATGAAGAAGTAACCCTGTTGCCATGAAAACTGTCACCAAACAACACTTATGCCTATTAATTTTTTTTTCCCCCCCCTTTTATGGTAGCCTCCAATCTTCTGCTACTAAATGTATAATGCGCTTTTTCGTCATCTGTGATACATTATAAAACAAACAGATGGTGATCATTTAAAATAAGCTTTTTAAATCATTCTAACCTCTAAAGGAGAGTCTGGTCACTCACAGGATTGCGTTTCTCATCTCTGTATCCGCCCGCATGCCTCCCCCGTTTATGAAGGGTCCACAATTTCACCTCAGCAATTTAGTGCTGATTTCTACCATGCTATTGGACTGAACTTACATGTCTCCACTGCCCTTTCTGACCGTACAGTTCTTTCTTGACACCTCGTTAGTGTACACGTTGTCTGGATCAGAGGTATTCTGTCCCCAAAGCTGTCTGCCACGTAACGTGGTGGATAATCTGATTCTTCTAACAGGGAGGTTGGCGTGACACACGGATGCGAGAATGTCTCAAATCTGTAGATTTTCATTTTGCACTACTAATACACCACTACAAAACGCCTGATGCACAGAACGAAGCGACCAAAATCCCCCAGCCACAAGCAACGAACCCAGTAAAATCCATGTCACGGTTGTCATGTTTCTCACTCCTTGTTTCCCGTGTCGTAAAGTCCACGCGAACCTCCCGACAGCAACCTTTACGCGGTAAGCTCTCAGCCAACAGCCCACCCGTTACCACAATCCGCACATTGTAGGACTGAACGAGAGGGCTGCCCGTTGTCCTCCACTATAACCCAGTCAGTCTTTTGTTTCACAGCATCTTTACAGTGACTTTTGGTCGTTTTTGATGTCCTCTTATTTCTCTTCTCATCTCTGCCGAACCTTTAGGCCCACCTTAAAACCTCTAAACCGACCGACCTGTATGGGCTTTCTGAACGTCTTATAGCCTCCCCCCTTTCTTTTTCCCCCCCCCCCTTCCTTTCCTTCCCCCCTTCCCCTTTCCCTTTTTCTCCCTTTCCTCTTCCCTCCCCTTCCTCTTCCTCTCTTTCTCTTTTTTCCTTTCCCCCCCCCCCTCTTCCCTTCCCTTCTCTTTTTTTTCCTTCCCTTTCCTTCCCCTTTTTCCCCCCCTTTTCTCTTTTTCCTTTCCCTCTTTCTGTAGAGCCAGCGCCATTTATGCCAGAGTCCAACCATACAGCCACCACTTGAGCTGACCAGTACTAGCCCATTCATCTGCCCCGTCCTGATATTCGAGGTCACCATTTAATCCACTCAGTAGAGCCCACCTAGTGCTGGATTTTTATGTGTTTTATTCAGTACACCTGAGCGAGGGTGCGCATCGTTCTCTCTTGGTCCTTGGTCCCTACCTCAGTATTGCGCACGTCACCACTCTCCGCGACGAGTGGAGTAGAGTTTGTCCCCTTCAATCTTGGTCATTTGACAGCGTAATTGTTGGAAATCTTGCGATCTGCTCGTTAGTCAATATAGAGCGCACTGACCTTGGATGCCACTTCCACTACCTCAGCCACTACACGGACACATCTGCGGAGATGGCACTCCGTTAAACAGTAGGTAGTCCCTCCACGTAGTACTAAGATCTTCCACACCTGCGCACATTCTGTTCTCAGTCAGCGTCTTGGCTTTCACCCTGTGATCTAGCAGAGACCTGGCCTGTGTTTTCGTTTTCTACACTGTCCACCCGGCCCTCATATCGCAGTACCTACAAAGCCACCAACGCGCGCGTTGTCATTCACATCAGAGAACCTGCTACAGGTGAGGTGACGCTGCTGGAGACCGGCCGAGGGAAGTAAGTGGACCCCAGTTCTACGGGACAAATCAGCGGATACAGAGTTAGAAGAAGGCAATAACCTGGGGCTGAACAGACTCGTCAACTCTAGATGTCAGAATATTTAATTTTAGTCCATGTCAAAGCCTGGGAAAAGTCAATTAAAAAAAAAGATGGGATGAAGTATTCGTCTTTTTGCAACACATGATTTCAGCACCACGGACAGGGCAGTGACAGCCTCCATTTTCGAATCCTCTCGTGTTGGCTTGGGTCATACATTTGGTAATAATCTGGTTTCAGTTTTTGTGGGTGTTCTGATTAATTCATTTCTTCCGAACTCCTGTGGTTCATCTTATCTTTATTTTTGTTGCCCAGAGGGAATTAGCATACCCATTATGTGATATTTGGAATAAACTAGCGCCTCTATTATGATTAATTATATAGAGTTTCAGTAATTTACATATAATAGGAGATCGGCTGAACAATTGCATCAACTTACAATGAGGGTTGAACTTTTCTTTGCAATATCCTGTGGAACTCAATGGTCCGCTTGTTGTCAACGTGTTGGAACGATGAATGTATACCAGGATATTAAAGCAGATTCACCACACGTCACGTCGTTAAAGTTCAGAGAAAGAAAGGGTGGAGGAGGCAGTGTTCACGGACAGATTACTCTTAGATGGGACGATAATTGAGTTGAAGGACTATCTTTCAGACTTCGGGGATTAATTATGGTCCTGTCAGTCTAGTAATTTATTTGGGATGTTGATATTTATATCTGCCGCGATAGTGATCCACATATTTTGTTAAAGCGCCCCGTTACACGGTGCCGAAGACCCCTCAGAACGGCACCGTACTGGGCCTCATGCTCGCTATGTGTCGAGGTCCGGTGTCCTTCTCGATCCCGTCAGATTACGCGAGTACCGAGAAGAGCAAATGGCCAACAGGCTCTGTTGTAATATGACCGTCGCACGGTGATTAGTTAGAGATATAAACGAGCTAAAGGTCGGGTAACATCCGATGAATTTACGGGCGACTGTCAGAATACATTGAGCTGAGGAGAAGAGGGCAGAGAATGCCTCCTCGTTGAAAGAGAGAAATCGACAGAGAGTCGGGCTGCGATGGCATCAGACGACGACCTTGATCTTTAAGCATTTGCAAAAGATTAATTCTTGGAAAACCGGCAATTGGGCTCTTTAATTCTGAATCAACGGTTGAGGATTACAACGACACAACGTGACAACAGTCAACCAGAATTATAATAAAAATGGGTCAAACGAGAAAGGCGGTTTTCAATTAGCAAGAGTCTGGCGAATCATGAGGATCTAGGATTTTGTTATAAAGAGGCTGGATTGATAGCGAAGACAAGAAAGAATCAGAATGTAAAAAGGGGCCTATAAAAACTAGCAGCTTTGAAACATGACAGATGAATTTTGGAGTTGTGAAATCAAGAGTATGCAGATGAGGTGAAAAAATAAAAAAAAGGTCGAAATGGATCCTGAACAGCCGTTAGATCGATAGGGAAGAGAGCAATGATCATTGTTGTGTTAACAGCCCCTGTGATATGAAAAAAAAAGGGGAAGAAGGAGAAGGAAAAAAAAAAAGAAAGGAAAGAGGTAGTCACCTCGAGATTCTGGTTACAGTAAAATGTACGTTACGCTATGCTTGAAGATGGAAACGTACAAGGTGCTCCTGTTTTGGTATACAGTCGGTTTACAAGATACAGCCATTTGCTGAAAAATTCATTCAACAAGTTAACCACACTGACACGTTAGTGCAGTACTAATGCAATAAAGGATCAAACGGGACTTGCTTGACTCGTGTCCGCCACTATGGACAGTTAATCTGACATATGTTAAGCATAAAAGAAAAAAAAAAAACAGGAAATGAGAAAAACGTGGGAGGGGATTACTGATGTGATGTGTGGGAATTGTCCTTTTGAAAAGCCAATAGTATCAAATTGATGGTGATGTGGAAGGGGCTAAATGAAAGAGTTGGGTGGGGGGTCTTTCATGAGGGGGGGGTTCTAGGATAAGGATGTAAGGTTGGATTGTTATAATGATATCAATGATGACAAGCCTGCAAAATCATAAGTACTATATCCAAATCTGAGATTCAAAAAATAGCCCGAGAAAACTCTCCCCAAAATACAGTTATTGTGTGTGTTGCAGTGTCCTTGAACCGCAGATTCACGTAACAATGGTCAAAGTGAACGTGCCAGAATAAATGGCACATACCATTAAATATCACAACATCATCAAAGATGTTATACTAGAAATAATTAGGTTACAGAGACAGTGGAATTAGTGTGACGAGAGAGAGAGGGGCTTCGTGAATATGAAGTATCGGCATTGCTCTGCTCTGATGATGGAGT
>NW_020853515.1:0-507 GCF_000972845.2 Larimichthys crocea
CTGTTTTGGTGTGTTTCCTCCCCTCTGTCTCCTAGGAGCCGTGCAGGAGGGCGGAGCTGCAGGCTCGGTAACGAGGCACACCTGGTCCCTATCAACTCCTCAGCAGAGCTATTTAAGCTCAGCCCAACTTCCCCTCAGTGCCAGACCAATTTTCCCCTGTCCAGCGATTCATGCCATTGCTGAGTTTCCCGAGCCGCAGCTTCCTGCCCTCCGTGATATCCTCTGCCACGGTAGTCGTGAGTGTTTGTTTTTCCTCGTGTTTTATTTCCTCCCTTGTGGAGCGATTTTGATTTGGTTGCTACTTTTAGTTTCCCGTTGTGGGTTTTTTGGGTTTCTTATAGTGTTTGTTTCGTTGATCGTTTTTTTCCCTGTTGAAAGGTGATTTTCTGTTTTGGACATTGTTGGAATAAACTGTTTTTTGACTCGACTCTGCATTTGGGTTCGGGCTTCCTCATTTTCCGGACACAACAGATTGGTCTGGTCAGATATGAACCCAGCAGAGACGGA
>NW_020853516.1:0-596 GCF_000972845.2 Larimichthys crocea
AAATGACTGGACTATTAATGATGTCCACAAATGAGGCAACCTGTCATGTATTCAACACCTCAACATACCGTACAGTACAAGCACTTACACTTTACATACACATGCTTGCATAAGACCTCACCTACCTTCCAAAAATAAGCTTTTGACCCAAACCCCTTTCACACTAAGTAACACAACCCCACTTTAACTGTTCTCCTACCTCCTCCTTACCCTCCTCCTCTGATAAAGACTGCTGAGGCTCAGCTGTAGCCTGAGTGCTGTGAGGACACTGAGTAAGACCTCTCCATATATGACACATGAACATGGAGAGGATGGTGGGTATGTGCATTATTGACAGAATAATTGAGAGATTAAAAGACATAGATGCATGCATTCATAATAAATAAAGAATAAATCCATGGTAATTGGAGGAAGGGAATGAAATGGTCTCATTTTATTCCAATCTCCAGTCATTACAACCGTGTTATTTTGCATACTTACATATAAAAGTAAGACATACATAGTCTTAACAAACACAAATTCCAGTATGTACACAATGTAAACCAGACAAACAAAAAATCTCATTCAGCTATATTCTTTTGTATGTAGGTCAGTGG
>NW_020853517.1:0-1492 GCF_000972845.2 Larimichthys crocea
GACCAAGACTTTGAGGAGTTAAGACTAAGTCAAGACCAAGACTCAGTCAAGACCATGTCTCTGAGGGGTTAAGATCAAGTTAAGACCAAGACTCTGAGGGGTTAAGACTAAATCAAGACCAAGACTCTGAAGGGTTGAGACCAAGTCTAGACCCAGACTCCGAAGGGTTGAGACCAAGTCAAGACCAAGACTCAGTCAAGACCATGTCTCTGAGGGGTTAAGATCAAGTTAAGACCAAGACTCTGAGGGGTTAAGACTAAATCAAGACAAAGACTCTGAAGGGTTGGGACCAAGTCAAGACCAAGACTCTGAAGGTTTGAGACCAAGTCAAGACCAAGACTCAGTCAAGACCAAGTCTCTGAGGGGTTAAGATCAAGTCAAGACCAAGACTCTTAGGGGTTAAGACTAAGTCAAGACCAAGACTCTGAGGGATTGGGACCAAGTCAAGACCAAGATTCTGAGGGATTAAGACTAAGTCAAGACCAAGACTTTGAGGGGTTAAGACTAAGTCAAGACTAAGACTTTGAGGGGTTGGGACCAAGTCAAGACCAAGACTCTGAGGGGTTACGACTAAGTCAAGACCAAGACTCTGAGGGATGAAGACTAAGTCAAGACCAAGACTTTGAGGGGTTAAGATCAAGTCAAGACAAAGACTCTGAGGGGTTTGAGCCCATTCATTCATATACTGCTGTGTGTTTCCTTCCGGACTCACAAAAATCTTGGACTCTTGGAAGAGTATTTAATTTTATTTGTTCCTTTACGACATGTTTTTTCCCTCCACATATTGCTGGTTGTTGCTGTCCATCTGGTGTTTGCCAGAAATACCAGATTGCCGGTCCAAGTCTGCCGCCTGGGAGTTTTAAAACGGGGGGAAATTATCCTGGAAGAACTTGAAAAACAACAAAGTTATTGCCATAAGTGTTTACCAAACTGCACACTTCGTGACACATTCATCAATGTGTTCTTAATAGCGTCTGCTCTGTCATTGTGCATTATTAGCTAGACAAATAGCTGAATTGGTTTTCTGTTGGACTCATGAGGAAACACCTGAGTTTTCTGTTCTTTCAGGCAACAATGACTCATATGGGAGGTATTTTCTGTTGCCACTGAAATATAAACGTAATGCAGAATTCAGTGTTGTGTTGCCGGTGAGGGTTCGTCTCACGAGTTCAACCGGTCGACCGAGAGAACTAAGAAGAAACTCAGCACAAAGAGATGACTGTAAAAATGTTGTAACTATCTTTGCACAACAAAGCTGAACCTATTACTACACGTAGCTTAAAACACAACCATTAATCAAACCAAGCCTTTAGACTTGAACACGTAACAACAGATCTGCTGCTTCTCTTTACGTTAACAGTAACGTTAGCTGTCATTAGCTACCGTTAGCTCTGTTAGCCTCCATTAGCTCCTGTTAGCCTTTAGCTTTTAAGACTTTTTAAAAAACTTCTCTTTATATTAAGAGTAAGCTCCTGTTAGCTTCCATTAGCTC
>NW_020853518.1:0-606 GCF_000972845.2 Larimichthys crocea
TTCTGATAGTTCAGAAGATGGACTACAAAACACTGATCTCCCTGTGCATTCTTACCACGTTGTTTCGTGCAGGAAACATAAACGTGGAGAACTCTACTACTACCTGTCACAAACATGAAACAAAGTGTTTGTCACATTGAGAACATAATTATAATCAGATTAGTTATGGTAAAAGATGGATGAATGGATGAATAACTAGTTTATCATTAATAGATGAATAACTTAACATGATGATCTGCAGGGATGCCAGAAATCTGTCATATGTTATAGAACATATTGACAGTCACACTAAATGTGATATTCATGTTTATGTAGTGTATGTATTATATACTTGAATAGTCAGGATATCTTCAAGCCCATTTAATTATCAAGAACATTTTTCATGACAGCAGAGTGTGTGTCAAAGCAGCTCCACAGTCAACAACTGAAAGAATGCAGATGAGGAGGAACGAAGCCCAAAGTCAAACAGTATAGATGAATTATAACTTTAAGAGTTATCACCTCCGAGGCACGGGGCAGTGTGAACAGAACTACTACTTGCCAAAGTAACTACACCCAACACGGGTGGTGGCTGGCCCTGGACATGAAGATCAGTTTTGATGCTTT
>NW_020853519.1:0-823 GCF_000972845.2 Larimichthys crocea
ATTGATGAACACTTCAGTCAGGAAGGCCAAAAAAGCTAAGGCCAAATAGCTTTAAGGTTATATATAACTGTTCTGTACAGTGATAGAGTGACTGTTCTCTGGACTCTTTTGTTGGATCTCTCCTCTAATTAACTAATTTGTCTACATTGTGAATATTTGACTTTTTTGTTGGTGCCAATGGCAGAGCACCTTTCATCGATGGGATGGGTGAAGCGCCTGTGCCAGACACCCGTCAATGATTTTGCAGTTGCTACTGCCTGCCAGTTTAAAGCAGATAGCCGTGTATTGAAAAACAACAGTGACAGTAAATCATGCTGAAGTCATCAGTCCTCATAAAGACCAGGTCACAGCAGTATTTTAAACACCAAAATATTGCAGCCGATTCCATTCAGTTCAATGGAATTCACATCATAGGGGCAATGTAGATAAACTTTGGTGAACTTTGATCTGTGAATTTGACCAATAGCAATCCATCTTGACTGTGTTTACCTTTGAGGGAATGGAGAACTGGATGCTCTAGAGTAAAAACTGTTTCACAAAAGATGTTTGCAGGTAGTTGTGAGACTGGAGTCAATGGTACAAATACATCTCTAGAAGGAACTGTGAGAGTTTTATTTTCCTTCTTTTATAACTTTTTATTGAACAAAATGGTGTTCTGGGGGGAAGTAAACAGAACTGTAGAGAGAAAAGAGAAGATAGAGGAGCTATTGCGACTGAGCAGCACTAGCTCAGCAATCTATGTCACCAGCTTACAGCAGTTACACCAACACTACACTACACCAACTAGCCCTGTGAGTAGACACTACATCACCAAGACTGTAGA
>NW_020853520.1:0-511 GCF_000972845.2 Larimichthys crocea
AGCTCCGCTCATAGATCCGCAGAGGGAGGCTACGCTAACGCAATACGCCGCCCCGGTCTTCAGTCGTTAGCGTTTCGTCATCACGTTAGCATGTTGATGCTAACAGATTATGGGGATTATACTTAGCTTATACTTATTAACACTTAGCCAGTTAGCTGTGTGAGATGCTAACGATGCTACGTCATGTTTTCAGCTTTGTTAGCGTAATGCTAACATGACTCGGCGTGTTGACTCATTAAATAACATTACTATGCTATGCTAATGATGCTACATCGTGACACAGATGCTAATCAAGACAAACATAAACGTGTTTTTTTTGTTTTTTTTGCTTTTCATGTGTTTGAAGCTAACGTAACTTAGCTAATAGCTTTGGTACGAGAAGGCGGGAAAACACCTGTTAGCTTTAACTTGTTGTTAGCATGTTGGCTGTGATGTTTAAGTAGCATGGAGCAACCTGTTAGCTTGTATTAGCACGACGTTAGCCATGGTAATACCGAAATCTGGGATCATA
>NW_020853521.1:0-788 GCF_000972845.2 Larimichthys crocea
TGTGTGTGTGTGTGTGTGTATGTTGAGCAGATGGTGATTTTAAGAGCCTATGGCACCTCTCCATCCAGGCGAACACAAACACATGCACATGTTGATATAGTACAAATAGGACAATCTCTGAGACCTGTTGCTTTCCCTGTTTAATGTAAAAGATAAGAAGACAGGCAAAAATAAACAAGCAATGATCAAGTGATCAACACATAATATAGTTTCAAATAACCTTAAACGCAATCTGCAATATTACCAAGAGTCAGCTAAGAAATAGAAATATTTAGTATATGTCTTCCAAACAACAATGCATACATTTTAAGTTTAAGGGTCCAGTGTGTAAAATTTAGTTGCATCCTGTAGTGAATATTGCAACCAACATCAACCATCTGCTTCTCGATCCCCTTCCAAGTGTCTAAGGAGAATTTACAGTGGCAGTGAAACTCAGGAAACATATGAAAGGCCTATAGAGCCAGTGTTTGGTTGTAGAAATATGATGGTGGCAACATGGTGGACTCCATCGAACAAGACCCATTCTCTCTGTAGATATGAAAACTAGTTCCAATGAGCTCAATCTTAAACATTAAGAACAGTAAAATGTAACGTACAGTGCACTTTAATAGTGTCATGAGATAACTTTTGCTATGATTTGGCGCTATGTAAATAAAACTGAATTAAAACTAATGCAGCAGTAATATTAATCCAACAAGACGTCCAATGCCCAACAGACATTAAGTAAGCCTTTGAAAGGCTACTTTTATTATTATTTTCACAGTGTGGTATTGCTACTTTCAGGTCTA
>NW_020853522.1:0-727 GCF_000972845.2 Larimichthys crocea
ATTAATGTTCTCTGTGTCTTCCTGCAACTTCTTGCGGGATGCAATGCAGGGAGATAGCTGTGTGGGTGGAGGATCAGACATCTTTGGAACCTTTGGTTTGGCTCTCCTGGCAGAGGGGACAGTGATGTTGATGGTGCTGTACTGCTTCCCTGTCCCTGAGGATCCAGAACCGACACTGAACCTCAGCAAAGACTCTTTGTAGTCCAGCTTTGTCACTGGGCGCTTTAGATGCAACACCACTGAGTGCACAATATCTGAACTGAGGGCTCCTGTACTGGTGTCTCTGGAGATAAGGCAAGGGGAAGGAATCTTCCTGATGAGATGAGCTTGCCACTCTCAAGGGCCTCGTACTCTTCAGGAAAACTTTCCATCTGTTCCTGACACAATATGGTGGTTTGAGTCATTTGATAATCTGCAGCCGAGGGAGCTCTTGACTGATGACATGCTGTTGTCCTTTCATGACACTGAAGGTAATCCTTTGACTTAAAACATTCAAACTTTAGCTTCAAATATAAAAAAGGTGGATATAAGTTTGGATGTAAGATATGAGCAATGCTTTGGAATGGAACACACACCGGTCCATACAGTTCACAGTTTAGTAATCACAAGACGTGTCCTAACAAACCACCCACGCTCTGATCAAGATATAAACCAACCAGCAGGGGTTTTCAAGATGGCGGCGTGAGAGATGGTCACGTTCGGGCAAAAGTATCACCCTAACCTCTCA
>NW_020853523.1:0-2865 GCF_000972845.2 Larimichthys crocea
GGGAGTGACACCCTCTGTCCTTATACTGTGTATAAATCAAAATATAATGTGTTACTAGAGGAAAGGTCCCCAAAATCCTAAGAACTCTTCCTCTGGGGAGCATGAATATACATACTAAACTTCAGGCCCAGCACTGCGCTGCAGTATTTCACCGGTTTACAGCGGTTCTTCCATTTACCTGCCATGTCAGATTTGGATTAAACGCACTGAGCCATACAGGTACCTATTGAATTTCTCAGTTTTGAATTTCTCGCTGGGGAAATTGCCTCCTCTAATTATTCCAGCAAAATTCAGATTCAAGCGTAAATATGCATTAGACTGGGGAGAGAATTAAAAGACAACATTACCTTGAATTTTAAGCCGTCATATCATTGAATGCTAATGGCTTTTTTGACAGTGGGTCTGTTTAATATGCAGGTGTAGCTAATGACGGGCGCTATCTTTTCTTTTGTGCACACTTTTTAGAAATTCACTGACTGCTGCACTTAAAGACATGTTATTTGTGCTGCCTCCAGGCTGCTGCAGCAGTGTGTGACCCCCCCTCCTCTCCTGAAATACTCCAGAGATCTCCTCATCCTCCTCAGTGTGAACTGAGGGTTTGGCAGATAAAAGAAATTCTGTAGAAATGGACCTCTTAAATTCATGTGTCTGTGTCATCCCTCCGGGGAGTCAGTCGGTGCAGCTACATCGTTCTGGTCGCTGAGCTGATCCACTGAACCAGGCAGGAGTTTACTGCTATGTTCAAGGACACTGCTATGTCAAGTCCTGAGCAAAGTAAGACAGTCATAATTATATTAACGGCTGGATAAAAACTGAATTTCCATTCCTCTTCATAAAAACAGAACATTTACTATTTTGGTTCACCCTCGTTGACCTTGTTTCTCATGAAACAAGAGCCAGATATTATTTTCAGGGGTTAAAGAAGATCAATGCAGAGCTAAAACAGACCCACACTGGATAATTCCACAACTCAAGTTTATGTCCAGTGAATCCAACATGTTCTCACTCCCAACTTCTCAGCAGCCCCACGCTTCAAACTTCAAGATGATGCTGTAGGTTCCCCTCTAGCATTGGCCATTCATTTGGACTTTCAAAATAAGGTTAAGTTTTGGCACCAAACCTACTACCAGAGGACACAGTTTATTATAAAGGTGAATCCTGAAGGTCAGAGTGGCTGGGCGGGTCTATGATGAAGAGGTTATCCAGAGAATCCTGAGGTAGAGCTTTGGATGTAGGGCACATTATCTCTTGGGCGCTGGAATCAGATTGCAGAGTCTTGAAGGTAGTGTCGGTCCTTTTATCCTGAGCAGGTAGACTGGATCTCAAAGTCCAGTGAATGGGATGCAGGTGTGGTGTTTATTAGGCAGGTGAGCGGGAAACCGGAGGCCACATACAGATTAGTGTGCATTAGAATAGATGGGTGCGTCCAGAAATGCCACTTCAAGGCACGTACATTTGGTTTGAAGTGTGTGGCCACTGCTCAAACTTGGTCATATTTAATTACTTCAGAGTCAGAATGGACCGAACCTTCAGCGCCTGCAAAGGAAGTGGTGTGAGAATTAATGTTTGCCTTTTCAGCAACAGGACCCATGGATGTTTGTACAAAGTTTCATAGCAATCCGTCCAATAATTGTTGAGATATTTCAGTCTAAAGTGGAGGCACACCACTAGCATGTCTAAAGACTGGCTGTTGGGTATTTATGGCCAATTGAACACCAATAACCCAACATCAGATCAGGCTCCACCGGTTGGAGGGTTTAGATCGATGGGAATTATGTAGAGCAGAAATTCATGACACTCTCCAGGCTCACTGAAGTAGCGAGAGACGTTCTAACACATTCATTTATTCTGCAGATAATTCCCCAGTAAGTAAGCAAACAGCAACATGAAACTTCTCCACATTATGCAGCGGACCCTGAAGAACCCCTATAATGGGTCTCTGGGGGCGTCCAGACTCCCCTTGGGGGTCCACTTCTTCTTCTTCAAGCCACAAAAACAGATAAAAGAAACTCATGAAGCAGCTTCTTTGAAAGAGACGACGTCTGTTTTCAAGTCAGTGGAGTTTTGAACTGGGTCATGCTGTCATTGGCTGCTCTGTCTCTGGGTTTGGTCCTCTGTGTGGCTGGAAGTCCTCCACTGTCCACTTATGACTGATGCCCCTGCAAACTGGGTTAACTTACTATACAGTACCCGTATAACATTATAGTAAAGATGTGATATATTCTGAGTACTGGACAGAGCTGTCCTTACAGTTTACTGCTGTGTTTTAGAGGTTGCAATTAACTGAGTTCTTCCATTGGAAGTTCTTGGACTAATACTGTTTTAATCTTGTGGTACTTTACTTAAATAGTTCTTTATACTTTTCCTCCACAGCAGATTTTATATGCATGGCTGCTACTGCATCTTAAATGAGAGACTTTCAGGAACTAACGTATGATAAACAGTCTAATTCAGCTTCATGACACAATAGATTTGTGGAAGATTTATAGACAGGGAAGATGTTGAATGGATTTCCTCAAGCTGTGGACAAAGAGCCATTCTTTACAGGCATTAAGGTCTTTGTCAGCGTAAATATGTGTCGTTATGAGGCATTTGCTGATACAACAGGAAATGGAGTGCTGCAGGATTGAGTCCTAAAATCCAGATATGAGTTTCCTCGTCTTGAAGTCGGTGGGTTTTTGGTTAGATGCCTGGAATAAGGTCTGTGTTCAGGTAAAACTGTAACTTTTAGATGAAACCAGTGTATGTAAACTTACCAAAAAGTCTATCAAAGCTCCTAAAGTTCCACTTTTTGTTCTACATAAAAAACATCCATTTTGAAGCTTTTACGTCTCATAAAAGACTTCCGGATGTGCTTCGCCGTGT
>NW_020853524.1:0-673 GCF_000972845.2 Larimichthys crocea
ATGACATATTGTCTTTCTGAACCAACATTAAAATCCGATAAATCGGATAAATTGTCCTTCCTTTTTCTTTTTTAACTTTATACATCGCATTATTCATCTGTATATTTTATATATAGGTGTATATACAGGTGTAGTTTTACTGAGTATTACTGATTGTGTCTTAAAGGCTTTAAGGTTTATAACATTGTATGAAATTTGGAGCCAAGGAAATTGGATGATGCATTACGTTGTTCCTTATACTGTTCCTATGTGTTTTTCCATTTAACCTTAAAAATAAATAAAACTTTGTAATTCTGCCACTGGTTTGAAACAATAAAATAAAGTAAAAATGACAACAAAATAAATGAATAAAATTGTATGAGTTGGAAAGCTAAATCTGATTATTTTGACATTTTAAAATCGACATAAAAAATAATATCTGCCACTATTTTCCATGAGGATCTTTAAAAAAAAAAGTGTAGAAAAATAAGTGTTTCTTTATTTTTATTTTTTTGTTTTTGCCTGATTACTTATGTAAATTGAAATACTCGACCAGTGACCAATAATAATGAAAAACTGCTTCTCATCATAGTTGATCCATTTTGTGGCTGTTTGGTGGCAAAGTATCGGCTACCTCATGTGTTTGTGTTTGTTGGACATAATATTCTTAATATTTTTGTTTTGTTTTTAAAAT
>NW_020853525.1:0-5632 GCF_000972845.2 Larimichthys crocea
CAATCTTCTGATGTCTATATAACTCCTGGTCATGTGAAACACATCTTTTTCTGAGGGGTCTTCTCCTGCCCCCGGCCCGACGGCCCGCCGGAGGCCCCCGGTCCCCCCGAGGGATGGAGTCGGAGCCCCCGGGGTTTTCCTTCCTCACCTCGGTGCCAGGCTCGGACGAGGTGCCCCTCAGCGCCCAACAACCGAAACATTTCATTGGTCTGAGGTGACGAAACAATGTATTTAAACCTTCGACTCTTGAAAGTAAGAGCTCGGTTGATGTTTTTTCTGCCATCTTTAAGATCATTAAAAGACCTGCCTCCTGTGACAGACCAACATGTTTCAGTTTAGTGTGGACTTACCAGCCCATGCAGGCACCATTTTGATCGGGGAGGGATACCCGTCCCATACCTGGAGAGAGATTTACATTTAAATCATCGTTTTTATGAAACGGGCGCGTTGCGTTGGAGATCGTTGTTGGGAATCGTTTCTGTGGATGCGTTTCACCCGCGGGTACACTGTGTTGGTAAACGTTGTCCCTCAGGACAATGCCGGTCTCCCCCACCTGCCCCCCAAAACCACCACCTGTAGTGACTAACTATTAACAACTTAACCATTCAGTCACTCACACGCTTTGCGGAGAGAGAGGAGACGGGAGAGGAGGAGATGCGGGAGATGGAGAGAGAGAGAGAGAGAGAGAGGCGGACCCACCCCCGGCAGTCTAATCCTATGGCAGCATAACTAAGGGATGACCTGAGCCAGCCCTAACTGTAGGCTTTATCAAAGGGGGAAGTCTTAAGTCTACTCTTTAAAGGTTGACCGTGTCGCCTCCAGAACCCTTAGAATGGTAGTTTGTTCCACAGAGAGGAGCCTGATATGAAAGCTCTGGCTCCCAATCTCTTTGGAAAACTATGGAACCACAAGGAACCCAGCACCCTGAGAGCCGCAGTGTTCTAGAGGGGTCGTAAGGTATTATGAGCTCTTTTAGAATAAGATGGTGCCTGACCATGAAGAGCTTTATAAGTAAGGAGAAGAATTTTACATTCTATTCTAGATTTAATAGGTAGCCAATGCAAGGAAGCCAAAATGGGAGAGATGTGATCTCTGTTATGGAAGTTTCTATCCTTAGGTTACACAAAGTTTATGTGCAATTTCTAAAACTATTAATATTTATCACAAAACCCTTCACCGAGTTTGCAAAACTGAAAGCACAAACATTGCTTTGCACTTAGTTTGCAAGTTCGTAACACACCATTTGTATATGTGTAAATACAATTCACTGCACAGGACTCCTTTTGCAAAACTGTAAACACAGCTCCACTGCTTTACAATCAATTTCCAGATGAGCTACACACTCTATCAAAAACTATACATATTTATGGCTATTTTTACACCAATTCTGCCAACTGTCAGGCCAACACTTTCACATGTGAAAACTATTGCTTAGGGCCCGAGCACACGGTACCGAGGCCCTATTGCAATTCTAATGTTTATTTATTTATTTTTTACTTTTTATGGCCCGCACCCCGTGTGCGAGGCCCTATTGAATTTCTGATGTTATTTTGGGCCGCGCACAGCGCGGGCCCTATTTATATTTCGAACGCTGAACGGACGTTTAAGGTAAATCGCCTTTTCCACAGCCCATATCCCCCCCAAAACTCACGAAAATTTGCCTACCCCCCCATGTCAGGCGTAAATTACGTATTTTGGAGGTCTCACACATGCACGTGCGCAGACGCCTCGACAGCGCCACCTAGGTGCGCGTTTTTGGCGGTGCCCCTCGCCACGGTTTTTGCCCCACGTGCCCGAAACTCGGTGGGAGTAATGTAACCATGCCCAGACGCACAAAAAAGTCTCTTGTTGCCCCGGGTACATGAAGCGTAAGCGTCCAAATTTGCTCAGATTTGGCCTTTTCCCGTTTTTGCCTCATTTCCAGGGGTCGCATTTGAACGAACTCCTCCTAGGGATTTCATCCGATGTGCTTCAAACTTGCCGTGTGTGTTCTCAAGGCGTCCACAATGAAAAGTTCAAAATCACAACTTTTTATCAGAGGCCGTGGCCGTGACGGCACGTCAAAGACTCCATTGACTTTTGGCCTGATTTTCGGCCAAAAGTGTGCGGCTATCATATACTTTGTCAGAGCTGTCTGAAACTTGTTCTGATTGTTAACAGCAGTATTATGCACAATTCGGCTGCATAATTAATGAGGGGGCGGAGCAAAAGCGCTCTATAGCGCCCCCTTGAATTACTCTTTGGGACAGCCCTGCCACAGTTTTGGACACAGAATTATGAAACTCAGCCACGTGTTACAACATGGCCGACCTACAAAAAAAAAAATCTATTGTCCAAAAATGTGGGCGGGGCTGTTTGAAAGAAAAATCAGGGCGAAGGCCCCGATTTCGATGTGAGCTCATACTCAGGAACGCTTTGGCGAAACGGAACCAAATTTGATGTCACGCTTCGAGGCACTGTCCCCAGTCCAGGAAACAAATATGGTGTCATTTCGTCTCTAGGAGGCGCTATAATTACCAAAACATTGTTTTTCCTCATATCTCCTGAAGTGTTTATATTTGAAATGAAATTGTGATATCCACAGATGAACTGTGGGTTGCCCCATTGATAGTTTGATGCCAACTTTTCATGTTAGCCAATCGCGTTGGTGGCAACGCCGCCAGACAGGACGTTTGCTCATATCTCGGCAACGCTTTGACCTCCGAAGATCAAATTCAGTCACGTGCATCGAGACCCGCCCCAAAGTGTGCCAATACAATTTGGTGTCATTTGTCCACTAGGAGGCACTGTAATTAGCAAAACATTGTTTTTGCTCATAGCTCCTGAAGTGTTTGTATTTTAAATGAAATTGTGATATCCACAGATACTGTGGGTTGCCCCATTGATAGTTGATGCCAACTTTTCATGTTAGCCAATCGCTGTTGGCGGCAACGCTGCCAGACAGGACGTTTGCTCATATCTCGTCAACGCTTTGACCTCCGAAGACCAAATTCAGTCACGTGCATCGAGACCCGGCCCAAAGTGTGCCAATACAATTTGGTGTCATTTGTCCACTAGGAGGCGCTGTAATTAGCTAAACATTGTTTTTGCTCATAGCTCCTGAAGTGTTTGTATTTGAAATGAAATTGTGATATCCACAGATACTGTGGGTTGCCCCATTGATAGTTGATGCCAACTTTTCATGTTAGCCAATCGCTGTTGACGGACAGGACGTTTGCTCATATCTCTGCAACGCTTTGACCTCCGAAGACCAAATTCGGTCACGGGCATCGAGACCCGCCCAAAGTGTGCCAATACAATTTGGTGTCATTTCGTCTCTAGGGGGCGCTATAATTAGCTAAACATTGTTTTTGGTCATAGCTCCTGAAATGTTTGCATTTTAAATGAAATTGTGGTGATTGATATCACAGTACTGTGGCTTTGCCCCCTTGATAGTTGATGTCCAATTTTTCATGTTAGCCAAATCACGGACATTTGCTCATATTCGGCAACGCTTGACCTCCGAAGACCAAATTCGGTCACGGGCATCGGACCCGCCCCAACGGTGCCATACAATTGGTGGCATTGGTCCACTAGGAGGCGCGTAATTAAACAATATTACATTTTGTTTTCGTCTTTTGTTGGGGTTGTTAAGACCATATAGGCACATTCGGCTGCATAATTAATGAGGGCGGGGCAACAGCGCTTCTATAGTGCCCCCGTCACAGTTTGGACACAGAATTATGAAACTCAGTCAAATTGTAAAACAGGGTGGAGGACTTCAAAAGGACCAATGGTGTTACAATGAAAAGAAACGAAGATATTAAGAATGAAAAAGCATTTGCTGTTCGTCTGGAGACAAGGGGGTATGTTTGCACGAACTCCTCCTAGGGATTTTTGTATCCAATTCACTTCAAACTTTGTAGGTGTGATTGCACATAGACTTCCTGAGGGTAAAACGCTGAGTCAAAAATTATTCATTTGAGGGAAACGGTGTGGGCGTTGCGCTCCATAAAAATCATTCATTCAAGAAAAAAAATCGCACGAAACACCTGCTGATGGAATTGTGATCTTCAGACACTCCCTTGTTGTGCTTCCATCTACTTTCAAGAGCTGTCTGAAACTCTTTGACGCGAGATTACAGTATGATTCAGTTTTGACGCTCTGCAAAGGTTTTGATGAATGCAGGTATGCGGAGGTGAGCACAGATTTTCCCAACGTCACACAAACACAGGACTGAGAAATTCAAATCAAATCAATTTTTTTGTATAGCCCAAAGTCAACAAAGTACATTTGCCTCAGAGGGCTTTACAATCTTTACAGGGAGTGACCACCTCTGTCCTAGCCCTCGGTTCGAGTGAGGAAAAACTTGCCCACAACAAACTTTAAACAGGGAGAAACACTGTGGAAGAAAACCTCAGGAAGAGCCACAGCGGAGGGATCCTCTCCCAGGACGGACAGACGTGCAAATGCAATGGATGTCACGTGTACAGGACAATTAACACACAACCTATTGTACAATACAATAACCTGACAAATGACAATGCATATAAAAATGATTACAGTAAAACAGATATGGTAGTAGAGAGCCGAGATGAAGGAGAGCTGATGGAGATAAGGGGACGAGGAGACGGAGAGAGGAGAGAGATGATGAGGGGGGGTTTCTCGGTAAGGAGATGTGAACTGCATCTTTCAAAACCAATACCGTGCTGCTAGGCATTAACCCTGCTTTGGGGTTCACCACATAGGGAAGGGGCCATCGAGGGCAACAACGGGATGAAAAAGGTCAAATCAATCAAATCATTTTTACTTTGTTAGCCCAAACGTCCTGCCCCTAATTAGTTATATGTGTTTTTGTATAACCTACATCACGCAAGTCACCATCAGGGTCGTTTATGTCCATTTCATAAAACATCACATATGAGTCACTTATATAAACAGGTATTTCCTGTCAAAACCAATTGTAAAGGCGTGTGCAGTCGTTAATGTGCTAATAGGAATCATTAAACTTCCTGAGGCAGTTCATATGAGAAGTACGCTAAGGGATAGTAGTTTCATAACATATTTAGATGAAACATGCTGCTAAAAACCTGGGCGTGTCTAGATGATCGTCTTGCTCTCTTCCTGAGCAACATTCCTCCGTATCGATGGTCTGTCGCTATGAAATGTACAATATTAGCAAAAATCAGACGTACCTTACCCAATATGGCACGCTCAGCTCCTGATACAGGCTACAGTAAGCTCCCGCCTCGATTATTGCAACTCTCTCTTGGATGGCCTACTGCTTGACGCGATCAAACCTTTGCAAATGGTTCAAGGTAATGCCGCAGCAATGACTGGTTTTCCATCAAACTAAAAGGTCACATGTCACCCCCCTCTTCAGCGACTGCATCGCTGCTTGTATCTGCCAGAATTCAACACCAAGCTCTGACGCTACGCCTTACACAACCTTCAGGATCTGCCCCTGCCTATCTAAGCATCTTACTAAAGGTCAAGTTCCCTGCCCAGGACGCTCCGCTTCGCTCATCCGAAAACCAATCTGTGATTGTACCCTCGCCTCATCGCAAGCGAGGTCACTCTAACCTCTTCTCTGTGGTGTCCCCCCAAATGGTGGATGCATCAAGATTTTACCAGCCAGCGTACATACCAGCAG
>NW_020853526.1:0-1062 GCF_000972845.2 Larimichthys crocea
ATTTATAAAAATGTATTTATATTTTATATAAATCATTCATAATCAGTCCCATTTTCTAATTCCCACTGCAATAGGCTCAGAACAATTATTAAACCTAACACCTAACACCAAACTCAGAGATTAATCCTCTCAAGATCTGTACAAAAATCCATGGCACTCCATTCTATGGTTGGTAAAACATTTATGCTAACCTCATGGCCACCCTAAAGGAGAAGCCTGGGAATCACCAAAGTCATTCTGACACCTCATCTGGGGGAATATGTACCTCTGATGAGGTATTTCAGTTTTGGCTAAAGTGATGGAGTAAAGTGTGAATAGATAAAATCAAGATAAGTGTCAGTGCTCACCATGGAGAAAAGTGGAGTATACTCCACCTTGAGCCTCATTCTGGTTAACCACTTGATTTGTGTCAGAGCGCTGATTGGTTCTCTCAGACTGACTTTGCCTACATGAAACAAATACAACACATTTCAATAGGAACATTGAATGTTTTGCTATTATGTTCAAAACAAGAGAAGAGAGTGTTGAACCAACCTGATGACGCACAAATCTGTGGAAAAGACATTGGTTGTTACAACGATTATAATTTAAGTTGTTATACTTGCACATTTGAATATTTAAAGCATAAAACATCTAATAATACAAGAAGAAGCTCTTACTGATAGACGATCTGTGGCGATACAAAAGGAACAGAAGAAGAAGAAGTACGATTCCACAAACCAGACCAATAATCAACCCGACGTAAAATGAAGAGCTTTCAGGCCTGGACACTGCTGTAGAAAAATAATAAGTGTTTATAAATTTAAATATAACTGATTTTACCTACTTACCCTAAAGTACAATTTTGTCTCACATCAAGTCATAGTAAAGAAAAACATACACATACATTTACAAATTAAGAGGTATAAACAACACACATGCACACACACACAAAAAAAATCCTTACAATATAAATGCAAACATTTCTGGCTACAGAGTGAAAACAGCCAATCACAAAAAATGATGACTGTCACAACCAAAAATGCAGATTTTCTTCAGCTCAAAAGGAAACGTTCTTTTTAC
>NW_020853527.1:0-831 GCF_000972845.2 Larimichthys crocea
AAAGTACTAATACCACAATGTGAAAATACTAAAATCAAAGTACTAATACCACAATGTGAAAATACTAATACCAAAATACTAATACCACACTGTAAAAACAATAAAACTAAAGTACGAATACCACACTGTAAAAACACTAAAACCAAAGTACTAATACCACAATGTGAAATACTTTTACCAAAGTACTAATACCACAATGTGAAAATACTAAAACCAAGGTACTAATACCACAATGTGAAATACTTATACCAAAGTACTAATACCACACTGTAAAAAACTTATACCAAAGTACTAATACCACACTGTAAAAACAATAAAACCAAAGTACTAATAACACACTGTAAAAATACTTTTACCAAAGTACTAATACCACATTGTAAAAATACTTATAACAAAGTACTACCACACACATACTATACTATGTCTGTTTCCCATTATATTATGTTATCTTCTATTTATGTATATTATAGTACACATTTATACGTGTTATATAAACATATGTATCAAATATTAAATGTTTATGTATGTTTGTGGCAACAAATATGTCTAATGCACTGTTAACCTTTTACCTATATTTATATTTTGTATTTTTCTGTATTGTAATATGACTAATTATTTTTAAACTTAAATAGCAATATTACAGCTTCTGTTATCTCACAGTTGTGACTTAAGGTAGCAAATGATGTCCCATATAAATAACAGTTTTCTTTTTCAAGGTTTCAAGGCTAAGATAAGGGTTCGATTCCTCCCTTGTCAGAAGAAACAATAATCAAAGTAGGAATCCTGGTGCAGGGCAAGAACTGTGCAAATGTTACTTTGTTTCACACTTTC
>NW_020853528.1:0-883 GCF_000972845.2 Larimichthys crocea
TAGATAGATAGATAGATATAGATATATTACAATAAATGTATAATGTATTTTTAGATGTGGTCTGGGATTGTCAGGTATTCAAAACAAAAAACTGTTTTCCAGGTGAAACCACAGAACCAAGCAACTATACATAGCCAAGTTTGGTCACATTTAGAGCAAATAGAATATTTTTGAAAACCCACCAGACGTTGTTGACAGCAAATGCAGGGCACTTAGCAAAGCAAAGACCCTGCAGAAGGTTAAGGGGAACCAGGCATTCAATAGAAACAGTATTTATGAAGTTATTCTGACACTCTGCCCTGTGTACTCCCTGCCCCCAGTTCTACATACACAGCTCTTGCTCTCTGTTGTCCCTCCCCCACAAGACCCCAAAGTCCTTTGATTGGCTAGAATACGTCATAATCACTTACTGGTTGAAAAAGAAAATATCCCACCTAGTAATGATTAGGCGGGTTTGTCCCTAGACAGTTAAATAGCAACAGAAGCATGGGAACCTTGATAAATAAACCAAACCAAATAAAGTTTTAAAATTTCCCCCCAAAAACGGGACAAATTGTGTCCCGGGAGAGATTTTTTTCCCCCTCGGGACAGCTGATGACAAAAGAGAACAATTCTGGGGAAACGGGACAGGTGGCAACTTGAGTTGCACGATACCCACGATACCCACGGTACCCCGTGCCAAATCGTAACGGTTCCTACTATACTAGAAATTCTACACAACAGTACTACCGTGGATTACTTTACTACCGGTGCCAGTTTCTGCTACATAGCAGCCGCCTCTACTCTCCAGTTTTTCAATGCAATGATTCAAATTGAACAATATAAATTCAAATTATGTGATTTTTAATACAATTATTTAAGTTAAGCAATTCAAATTTGAATT
>NW_020853529.1:0-785 GCF_000972845.2 Larimichthys crocea
ATAGAAATGATTTTTGAAATGGGCCATTCTGCATAATGAGGTATATAATCTCAAACTAAAACTTTAATTGAAGTAACATTTTGACTTTGACTTCCACTGTCAACAACAAGTTTTTACAGTTTTTAATGTCTGAATTTAATCATGAGTATAAACTATGCTGTTGATATAAAGATGATAATATTATTTAATCAGAAAAACTAATGAAAATGTGGGGGGAGAGTAGTCTGAATTGGGTTCTGGAGCTGTGCCCCACCTCATACATCGCACTCATCCGCCAGCCGCGAGCGATTCCAAGTCAGTGAGAGTCACATCCACCGGTGGAGCTGAGAAACTGCGCCACCAGGCTTCTCCTGCTAGAACTGCTCACATTGACCCATTCTTTCTGTTCACTCGCTCACCCGTGTCAGGTGATACCCTGCGAGGGTAACCATTGGCTCTTGTCTCAGACCTTCCCCGAGGTGATTGGTGGAGTGACGAGCACTCAGCATGTGACCTCTACAATGAGCTTCCGCCCACAGGAGGAAACAGGGTGGGCGTGACTTTTTAATACCCCTGCTTGTGAACACAGAGTCTTTGTCATGGTGCAAATAAAATAAATCCAAACCATTGCATTTTGACAGTCAGGTTGTCTATGACAAAGAATCCCGAGCTTCACATTAATGAAATCAACCAACCTTCCCGTTTAATCTGTTTTCTGGTTTAAATATATTTCGCTTCAGATGGGCATGGACGCGCGTGGCATGCTGGGAGAAGTCGTCTCCATTTCCAATTGGTCTCTCCCTATG
>NW_020853530.1:0-3342 GCF_000972845.2 Larimichthys crocea
TGTAAAGCCCTCCGAGGCAAATGTTTTTAGTGACTTTGGGCTATACAAATTAAATTTGATTTGATTTAGTTTGACTAACAGAAACTGGTAAAACTATCAGATTGTGGTTACTACAGTTAAGAGACCTGTTCATGCACAAGCAGAACAAGTCTACGGATAGTGTAGAGATGTAGATATGTAGATGATGTAGATAATCTTTGATGTCAAAAAACGCTTACTGTAGTATGCCAGCACATACGCCCTGTGCATTTGCATGTATGTTCTGACAAGCGGAAGAAACAGGAAGAGCCACAAAGGAGGGATTCCTCTCCCAGGCAGCTTAACTAAGGCATGACCTGAGCCAGCCCTAACTATAGGCTTTATCAAAAAGGAAAAGTTTCAAGTTCTGAACTCTTAAAGGTGATGACGTGTCATGCCTCCCAACCCAGAATGGTAGTTGCTCAACAGGAAGGACTTGATAGCTAAGGCTCTGGTAGCATAGAGCAATCCTAATTTAGGAAATTGATAGACCAACAGGAACCCAAGCATCCGAGTACCGCAGTGTTTCTAGAGGTGGTAGAAGTACTATAGGTCTTTTTAAGATATGATGAGTCCTGACCCATGAGAGCTTTTGTAGTTAAGGAGAAGAATTTTAAATTCTATTCTAAGATTTAACAGGTAGCCCAGTGAAGGATATCCAGATATGGGAGATGTAGGTGATCTCTGATCTGGTTTTCCTGTCAGACCACGTGCAGCAGCATTCTGAATGTAGCTGCCATGTCCAAAGAGACTTTAGACTGGAGCAGCCCTGATCACAAAAGGTTACAATAGTCCAGCCTCGAGAAGAACAAAGCGTGGACGGTTTTTTTCTGCATCCGTCTGAGACACGATGTGGTCCTTATTTTGGGCGATGTTCGCAAGTAGAAGAATGCAGTCCTCGAAATTTGGTTATTGGATATTCTTCAAGCTGATCGTAAATATATGGGGTCCATCATCATAACAATGCAAGAAAATTACATGGAGTGTTCCCAAAGGAAGCATATATAAATGAATGAGAGTGGTCTTAGCACAGAACCTTGTGGGACTGCCATGACAAACTTTGCGGTATGACATGGAGGATTCATCATTGGCGTGAAACAAACTGAGATCGATCTAAGAAAATCGACTTAACCAGCTTAGGCGGTTCCTTGATGCCACATTTGATGTTCCAGTCTCTGGAAAATAATTGTGGTCATGGTGTCAGATTGGCATAAAATTTAACATGACAAGTAAGAGTGAGTCCTTTGTCCTGTGCCATTCGGGGTGCATTTGTAACTTTGACTTAATGCCAGTCTCTGTTGCTATGAAATGCACTCTGAATCCTGATGAAAATCCTCAAATAAACGGTTTTTATGGAGAAGTACCCAGCTGATTAACTAACGCTTTCTCAAAAGTATCTCTAGATAGAAAGGGGAAGGTTTGATATCAGTCGTGTAATTAGCCCAAACCTTCTGATCTAGAGAGTGGGCTTTTTAAAAGAGTTAATTGACAGCTACTTTTTAAAAGGACTATGGTAACATATCCCGATAATAAAGACGATTCTAATCGACCCTAAAGGCGAGCTAACTAAAGTAAAACATCTCGGCAGCCTTGGTTGGGATGGGGTCCAAGAGACAGGTTGACGGCTTAGATGAAGGAAGATTATTAAATTAGTTGATGAAGTCGAAGGGAAACAACTGTTCTTAAATACATGGTCAGGATTACGGCGGTTCAACTTTGGGTATTGAATACAGATCCAGTGCGTGTGAGGGCAAAGAGTGATGATTTGTTCTCTAATAGTTAGAATCGTGATCAGGTAAAGAAATCTACATAAGTCATTGCAACTTAGATCTAAATACACTACTAACCAAGTCCATAGCATGGCTTATCTCTGCTCCCTGCTCTCCTGCCGGTGTGCCACAGTTTTTAGCTATCCATCGTCCCTTTAGCCGATAACGCTATTGTATAATATGTAGTTTATTTGTAGCTTTAGAGAGGCAAGGCTCTGTGATTTTGAGGGGCACAGTACGCACCCGACCAGACGAACATCATAGCTGCCCATAGTGCATCAGTCCCCCTAGCCAGTGTGGTACCACCGAAGGTAGCTTTAAGCTAGACCGTCTTCACCGCATTCCCAGCAGCCAGATGCTGGGTGACTGTCGAAGGAGGCATAGCCCCAAACTGAACCCATGGTACCACCACAACCCGCTCACCTTTTCTAAATCAGATTTTCCCCGTCGGTGGACACACCAGCTGGAGGCAAACTCTGGGCATTGGCCAGGCTCCATTTTGAGAAACGTCAGTGACTTCTGGCGGGGGCCAGAGCGGGCACATCGAGTCCTAATTCACAACTGCTGGCTAAGACAAACTAGATATACAGTAGATTGTTTGTCATCGTGTGGTGGTAATGAACCCGGTTACGCCAATCAGTCACTTAAAATGACACGCGTCAGTCGGTGTGTGTCGGACTCCAAGAAGCAGAGATGGGCGCCAGTCTTACCCGCTTACTCTGCGCCTCCATTAGAGCAGCTGCACACCCAATTTTCTAGTATAGAGACTGGTTCGTGTCCCCGTCCACCTACAGATTTCCAAGATAAACAAACTTATTCCCAACGTCAGATTCTGAATCCAGGTTCTTGTCCTCTAAAGTTCCTCTTGTTTTAGTCAATGAATTAATATCTGAATTTATGATATTGGACTTAATTTGTCTTACTGAAACCTGGCTGCAGGAGGATGAATATGTTATCTTAAATTAATCAAAATAACGCTAATGCTCATTTCACCTGCATTAAACTAACCAACTTGGCCATAGGGCAATAGACAGAATTATTTGATTGACATTTTATCATATTCATCATATCATAGGTTGGGTGGCTTTATCCTACTCGCTGCATTTCTGCAGGGGACATTATTACTGCACAGAGGAGTACACTCAGCCCAGAGCACCTCGACCAGATTCTTTTTCTGAACAAAAGCCTGAAAACAAACTAAGTGAAGTACATTTTAAGGTTTAAATTTTAGGTCTATCCATTTCAGAATGTTTATTTTTACTTTTACTTTTTTACTTTTGATTAAAGGGACAAAAGGACTATTCTGCACTTCTTATACTTTTTTACTGCATACATGCACATAGGTATTTTATTTTCATTTGAACTTCAGTTCAGATTTCATACTGTGAAAATTTTGTTTACAACACTATTGTGCACTTTATTTCAGTTTTTAGCTCAGTGTTTCAGCTGTAAGAAATAAAACAAATATTGTTATTGTTTCATTAATTGAAATAAAAAATAGCTGTTATGAATGAAATAGTTTTGACTCAGTTTGTCCTCTGATCAATATCATCTG
>NW_020853531.1:0-538 GCF_000972845.2 Larimichthys crocea
ACCGCATTCGACGGAGGCTCTCCTCGGAGATCAGGCACTGTCCTCATACATGTCAGTGTACTGGATGCTAATGATAATGTGCCAGTGTTTAGCCAAACAGTCTATAAAGCGAGTCTGGCTGAAAACTCTCCTCTGGATACACTGGTGATCACAGTGAGTGCAACTGATGCGGACGAAGGTTTAAATAGCGAAATTACATATGAATTTGATCATGTTTCAGATGAAAGTGACGATGTATTTTCCTTAGACTCAAAAACAGGAGAGGTGAGAGTAGCTGGAGCTATTGATTATGAGAAAGTGTCATCCTATGAAATGCAAATAAGTGCAAAAGATGGTCTGGGATTAGTAACATATGCAACGTTAATGATTGAAATCACAGATACAAATGACAATGCCCCAGTTATATACCTAAAATCACTGTCTAACCCCATACCTGAAAACGTGTCACCTGGTACAGAGGTGGGCATCATTAACGTGCAGGATGCAGATTCTGAGAGTAACCAACAGGTCCGATGCTCAATTCAGCAAAACGTCCCTT
>NW_020853532.1:0-707 GCF_000972845.2 Larimichthys crocea
AGCAAAATTAGTGGAGCCACTGACGACAATGCGGCGGCAGACTCGCTGCTCGGGCCCGGGGGTTCTGCCATGGTGAGTGTGTTGTCTCGTGTTTGTGACTGTAAGCCGTGCACGCATCTGGGCGAGACAGAACTTTAGCTTGTTGTTTGTTTTTGAAGCGAATTTCTATCAAAGCGGAGTGGTCTTCATGGAGTTCGTTCTTGCCGCACGAACAACCAATCAGCTAAGAGACGGGCGGACCCAGCGTGCGGAACCAGCCTATCATATCCCCGGACGTTACCAGTAACAAGCAAACAGCCAATCATTCAGCCACTGTGCAGTTTGGTTGCAGTAGTTGCCATGTTGGTTTGTTTACAAGGGAGTAGCATGTAGTGAGAAGCCGGGAGGAGCGTAGAGGCGGCCGCTATGTAGCGGAAACTGGCACCGGTAGTATAGTAATCCACGGTCGTGTAGAATTTCTAGTATAGTAGGAACTGTTATGATTTGGCACCGCTGGGTACCGTGTGTTGCCTGACACAGAACTAAACTATGTCCAGAAATCAGCGTAAACTTGTACAGCATACACTCAGACATAACACATTCATGAAGAGTTTAAAGTCTGTGTAAAGGCAATTCTGAGATTTCTTTTAAAATACATTAAATATGTTGGAAAATAGTTGCTGAAAACATGTGAGAAGACTTTGAACTATCTATTACTGAAATGTGGA
>NW_020853533.1:0-525 GCF_000972845.2 Larimichthys crocea
GTCCCTGAGGAGAAGCAGTGCGAGCAGGAGACCATCAGTCCTGCACTGGCACTCGAATCACCGAAGGAGGCTGAAGTCCCTGAGGAGAAGCAGTGTGAGCAGGAGACCACCAGTCCTGCACTGGCACTCGAATCACCGAAGGAGGCTGAAGTCCCTGAGGAGAAGCAGTGTGAGCAGGAGACCATCAGTCCTGCACTGGTACTCGGACCACCAAAGGAGGCTGAAGTCCCTGAGGAGAAGCAGTGTGAGCAGGAGGAGACCATCAGTCCTGCACTGGCACTCGAATCACCGAAGGAGGCTGAAGTCCCTGAGGAGAAGCAGTGCGAGGAGCAGGAGACCATCAGTCCTGCACTGGCACTCGAATCCCAGAGAGAGGCTGAGGGAAATCTTCCAGGCAGGACAGCACGACCACCTTCTGCCTGGAAGAGAATCCGTCACTTTCTGGGGTTGAGGAAACCAGAGAGATGGAAGAGGAGGAGGGAGGACTAAAGTAACATCACGTTTTGTGGGTTTTCTCCAGGTGCT
>NW_020853534.1:0-737 GCF_000972845.2 Larimichthys crocea
TCGAGGCTTTGAAGTCTGCTTTGACGGATAATATTTCTGTAGGCTAATATCTATTTGCATACCAATAAAGTTTTTGAACACCATGCACATTGCGTTCGCAATTCCTCATTCTTGTACAGCAGTTTTATTTTTTGAATGTGTTTAGGAAAGATTGGCCAGTGTAGCTTTTTGTATTAATTTCAGTTCATTTTTCTTTGCTTGGACAGACTGTAGGTCCTGTAAGCTTTTCCCTAAAATGGTGGTTTTGTCCTTCACAAGGTTACCGGTACTTTACACTTTTATATTTTAAGTATGTTTTAGAGCCTGTACTTTTCACTTTTACTTGAGTAAAAAAGTTGAGTCAATACTTCAACTTTTACTAGTCTTTTTAAACACAGGTATCTATACTTGTACTTGAGTAAAGAATGTGTGTACTTTTGACACCTCTGAAGGTAACTCTCTCTGTATTGCCTCGAGCTCACTGTATTTGCCTTCTTTTGACCTCCACTCATACTAGGGCCTTCATCTGGGTCTGAATTTTGTTCAGGGCCGAGTTAGCATTTTTCCTTTTCAAAAACTTCTCCATCACTGTCATCTGAGTCTTGCTAGCCACAGTTCTGTGCATCACTAACACGGGACTCACACCGAACGCGGAACGGAAGCGGAACGCAAGCGGAACGGTACTTTGCCCGGCGTCAACTCACACCGGACGCGGATCAGCCGCGGAACGGCACCGGAGCGAGCCGGCCGTATTCACA